>NC_045969.1:4314177-4354177 GCF_010909765.2 Amblyraja radiata
ATGCGACCACAACCAGAGACAAGTGCCGAACTATTATCTACCTCATAGATGACCCTCGGGCCACCCTTGATCGGACTTTGCTGGCTTTGCCTTGCACTAAACGTTATTCCCTTATCATGTATCTATACACTGTCTTTTCCGTGGATTGTCACCTTGTCCTGGTGGAGAAGCTTGTGTGGACCTGAGATCCTGAGAGCGATGCCGTCTGGAGCGATGCTCCTGGTAGGGCCACCCATGGCGGTAAGGTCGAGGGGGAGGTCTGTGACAAAGAGCAATCCAACCTAGATCTCAACGGTGGAACAGGCGGAGGACGATGGCTGACCTTAGTGGAGCTAACGTCACAACGGCTGGGAAGGCGGATGAAGGCTGCAGCAGGAAAAGGGTCTCCAGTCGTCTTGGACTCCACGCCACTGGATCCTGACCCAGATCTGTCAAGGACCGTGGGGTGGCTGTCTGTGCACCAGTCTCCCCACGTTAAACAAAGTCACGCACAGGCGTCCTCCATATAGGGAATCCAAGGCAGCAACTCTACCGCTGCGCCACCGTGCCGCCCTTAATTCTTCTGCTCGGCCTTTACTGGCTTTATCTTGCACTAAATGTTATCCCCTTATCAATTATCTGTACTCTGTACAAGGCTCGAGTTGTAATCATGTACTGTCTTTCCGCTGACTTTCGCAACGAAAGCTTCTCACTGTACCTCGGTACACGTGACAATAAACGGAACAGAAATGGACTAAATTTCGGAGCCGCAGATCCGAGCAGCGAGTGGAAACGGGCCCAGCAAGTGCCTTCTCCAGTTTCCTCGTAAATCAGTTCATTAAAGCTCGTGCTGGTTCATTAAAGCCGACCGATGAAAGGGCAGAGAGAAGGTGGGATCCCCACACCGCTACAATTAAATGGGTCTGTTGTTCCGACAGGCCCGACGGCAGGCCGGAGCTGCGGAGCTGTTCAGTGAGGGCTGTGTGGACCGCCAGGGCACCGAACATCCGTTCCTCTGACGTGCTCTGTCCTTTATGGGATCAAGATGTGTTGCTCTGGAGACTCCAGGGTCGAATGTGTTTTATCATCCCTGGCGCCCGAAACAGAGCAACAAAAACTCTTACTTGAAGCACCGTGCGCAGTTGAGGTCGGCACGGTGGCGCAGCGGTAGATTTGCTGCCTTACAGCGCCGGAGACCCGGGTTCCAGCCTGACTAGGGGTCCAGAACAAGGGGTCACAGTTTAAGGATAAGGGGGAAATCTTTTAGGACTGAGATGAGGAAAACTTTTTTCACACAGAGAGTGGTGAATCTGTGGAATTCTCTCCCGCAGAAGGTAGTTGAGGCCAGTTCATTGGCTATATTTAAGAGGGAGTTAGATGTGGCCCTTGTGGCTAAAGGGATCGGGGGTATGGAGAGAAGGCAGGTACAGGATACTGAGTTGGATGATCAGCCATGATCATATTGAATGGTGGTGCAGGCTCGAAGGGCCGAATGGCCTACTCCTGCACCTATTTTCTATGTTTCTATGACTACGGGTGCTGTCTTTAGTTTAGAGATACAGAGCTGAAACAGGCCCTTCGGCCCATCGAGTCCGCGCTGACCAGCGATCCCCGCACATTAACACTATCCTACACCCACTAGGGACAATTTTTTAAAAACATTTATGCCAAGGCAATTAACCTACAAACCTGTACGTCTTTGGAGTGTGGGAGGAAACCGAAGATCTCGGAGAAAACCCACGCAGGTCACGGGGAGAACGCACAAACTCCGTACAAACAGTGCCCGTTGTCGGGATCGAACCCGGGTCTCCGGCGCTGCATTCGCTGTAAGGCAGCAACTCTACCGCTGCGCCACCGTGACTCGGTGTGGAGTTCCCCTTGGTTCACATTTATCATTCCGTACTGCGATGCATAATGAGATGCACAATAGATCATCAGTACAGAAGTGATAGGAGCAGAATTCGGCCATTCGGCCCATCAAGTCTATTCCGCCATTCAATCATGGCTGATCAAACTCTCCCTCCTAGCCCCATTCTCCTGCTTCTCCGCACAACCCCTGACCGCGTGGGTTTTCTCTGGCTGCTCCGGTTTCCTCCCACACTCCAAAGACGTGCAGGTTTGTAGGTTAATTGGCTTCGTTAACATTGTAATTTGACCCTATTGTGCAGTATAGTGGTAGTGTCCGTGGATCGCCGGTCGGCACGGAATTGGTGGGCTGAAGGGCCTGTTTCCACGCTGCATCTCAAAACTAAACTAAACGCTATGAATCCAAGGAAGTCAGTCACCTCCAACAGTCAGGCCTTTAGTCACGGGCCCACAACATATAAACCAATTTTTAAAAAGTCTTTATTTCTTCATTGAGAACCATCAGGGCTAACAATGAAGAAAGCAGGGACTCTGCAGAAGGACTTGGACAGGTTGGGAAAGTGGGCAAGAGAAGTGGCAGATGGAATATCGTGCAGAAGTTTAAGGGTAACATGAGGGGGAACTTCTTTACTCAGAGAGTGGTAGCTGTGTGGAATGAGCTTCCAGTGGAAGTGGTGGAGGCAGGTTCGATTTTATCATTTAAAAATAAATTGGATAGGTACAGTGGCTTGCAAAAGTATTCATACCCCTTGAACTTTTCCACATTTTGTCACGTTACAACCACAAACGTTAATGTATTTTATTGGGATTTTATGTGAAAGACCAACACAAAATGGCGCATAATTGTGAAGTGGAAGGAAAATGATACATGGTTTTCAAAATTTTTTACAAATAAAAAACTGAAAAGTGTGGCGTGCAAAAGTATTCAGCCCCCTTTACTCTGATACCCCTAAATAAAATCCAGTGCAACCAATTGCCTTCAGAAGTCACCTAATTAGTAAATAGAGTCCACTTGTGTGTAATCTAATCTCAGTATAAATACAGCTGTTCTGTGAAGGCCTCAGAGGTTTGTTAGAGAACATTAGTGAACAAACAGCATCATGAAGCCCAAGGAACACACCAGACAGGTCAGGGATCAAGTTGTGGAGAAGTTTAAAGCAGGGTTAGGTTATAAAAAAATATCCCAAGCTTTGAACATCTCACGGAGCACTGTTCAATCCATCATCCGAAAATGGAATGAGTATGGCACAACTGCAAACCTACCAAGACATGGCCGTCCACCTAAATTGACAGGCCGGGCAAGGAGAGCATTGATCAGAGAAGCAGCCAAGAGGGCCATGGTAACTCTGGAGGAGCTGCAGAGATCCACAGCTCAGGTGGGAGAATCTGTCCACAGGACAACTATTAGTCGTGCACTCCACAAATCAGGCCTTTATGGAAGAGTGGCAAGAAGAAAGCCATTGTTGAAAAAAAGCCATAAGAAGTCCCGTTTGCAGTTTGCCACAAGCCATGTGGGGGACACAGCAAACATGTGGAAGAAGGTGTTCTGGTCAGATGAGACCAAAATTGAAGTTTTTGGCCTAAATGCAAAACGCTATGTGTGGCTGAAAACTAAAACTGCACATCACCCTGAACACACCATCCCCACTGTGAAACATGGTGGTGGCAGCATCATGCTGTGGGGATGCTTTTCTTCAGCAGGGACAGGGAAGCTGGTCAGAGTTGATGGGAAGATGGATGGAGCCAAATACAGGGCAATCTTGGAAGAAAACCTGTTAGAGTCTGCAAAAGACTTGAGACTGGGGCGGAGGTTCACCTTCCAGCAGGACAACGACCCTAAACATAGCCAGAGCTACAATGGAATGGTTTAGATCAAAGCATATTCATGTGTTAGAATGGCCCAGTCAAAGTCCAGACCTAAATCCAATTGAGAATCTCTGGCAAGACTTGAAAATTGCTGTTCACAGACGCTCTCCATCCAATCTGACTGAGTTTGAGCTATTTTGCAAAGAAGAATGGGCAAAAATTTCAGTCTCTAGATGTGCAAAGCTGGAAGAGACATACCCCCAAAAGACTTGCAGCTGTAATTGCAGCGAAAGGTGGTTCAACAAAGTATTGACTCAGGGGGGCTGAATACTTTTGCACGCAACACTTTTCAGTTTTTTATTTGTAAAAAAATTTGAAAACCATGTATCATTTTCCTTCCACTTCACAATTATGCACCACTTTGTGTTGGTCTATCACATAAAATCCCAATAAAATACATTTACGTTTGTGGTTGTTACGTGACAAAATGTGGAAAAGTTCAAGGGGTATGAAAACATTTGCAAGCCACTGTATATGGACGGGAAAGGAATGGAGGGTTATGGTCTGAGTGCAGGTAGATGGGACTAGGGGAGAATAAGTGTTCAGCACGGACTAGAAGGGTCGAGATGGCCTGTTTCCGTGCTGTAATTGTTGGATGGTTATATGGTTATACAGTTAATACAATACAATATTTATTGTCATGTGAGCCTCAGTGAGGCTCAAACGAAATTCCGTTTCCACAGCCATACAAACAAGGACAATTTCCTACAGACATACACACAATTTAATTCACACAAACATCCATCACAGTGAACCCACTGTGATGGAAGGCAAAGTCTTTTCTCTTTCCTGTTCTCCATGTCTCTCCCGATGTCCAAGCCCCAGGCGGGCGATGCTAAGTCCCGCGGCCATTTTAGGCCGTGCCGGGCGATTTACTGCCCCGCTCCCAGTCTAAAAGTCACAGTGTTGGAGCCCCCGGCGGGCGCTGGAATGTCCCACGGCCATGAAACCGCGCCGGGCGATGTACGTCCCCGCTCCGGGTCGTTCCAACCCCGCGACACGGGCTGGAGAAGTCGCGTTGCGGGAGCTCCGGGAAGCGGAGTGTGGAGTTAAGCATTTTGGTTGTAGTATTCAGGATTCAGTATTTCCTTAATATCATTTTAACTGAGTACTCGCATACACAGAGGAAACGAAAAAACGTTGCTCGATCAGTTTCCATTCAGTGTAGTTAGTAAAAAAGGATAAATACATAGAGCTTTAAAAACAAATTAAAATTACCATGTCTAAAAACAGAAAGTAGGCCTAAAATTTACAATAGAATAAAAACAGACATTCCGACCGACAGTGGCTTTACTTTGACAGGTGCCTAGCTGGACGAGGTTGAATGTGTTGGTGAACGATATATGGGGAGGGGACACAGTCCGTTAATCAGTCTTATTGCCTGTGGAGCATCCTGCTGGTTTTGCAGCTGATGCTCCTGTACCTCTTCCCAGATGGCAGAATGGAGAAGATGTGGTGTGATGGGTGGTAGGGGACCTTGATGATGGAGATGGCTCTACTGATGCTCCGCTTCTTGTAGATCTCCAACAGGAAAGGGATTGGGGCACCAATGATCCTGCTGGCTGTCTTCACTATCCTGTTTAGTTGATATTGTTCGTAAGCCTTGCAGCTCCCAAACCAGGAAGTGATGCCGTAGGTCATTATGTTTTCGATGGTGCCCCTGTAGAAGGTCCTTAGATGAGCAGTAGGGAGACCTGCTTTCCTTAGTCTCCGGAGAGGGTGGAGCCGCTGCTGAGCTCTTTTGATCACCGCTGTGGTGTTGGTCGTAGAGGTCAGGTCATCCGCCAGGTGGAGTCCTAGGAACTTCACACTGCTGACCCTCTCCACAGCAGCTCCATCAATATGCAGCGGGGTGTGATGGTGTATTTCAGCCCTCCTGAAGTCGATCACCATCTCCTTAGTTTTGTCCACATTGAGAGTGAGGTTGTGGGATCTGCACCATTCTGTGAGCAGCTCCACCTCCATCCTGTACGCCGACTCATTATTGGAATAATGGAATATGGAATATGGAATAAAGGCGTAGAATAATTTCTATATCGGAAATCGGTGGGGCAAAGGCACTAGGGAGTGCTGGTGCAGGATTCCCAAAAAGTTAATCTGCAAGTCGAATCGGAGGGAAAAAGCGATGCCTGAATTTATTTTGAGAGGGCAAGAATACAAAGAACACGGACGTAATGCTGAGGCTCTATAAGACACTGCTGGAAGTACATTTGGAGTATTGTGAGCAGTTCTGTGCCCCATATATGAGGAAGGATGTGCTGGCTCTGGAGAGGGTCCAGAGGGGGTTTACGAGAATGATCCCGGGGATGAGTGGGTTAACATATGATGAGCGTTTGACGGCACTGGGCCTGTACTCGCTGGAGTTTAGAAGGACGAGAGGGGACATTGAAACTAACCGAATAGTGAAAGGCTTGGATAGACAATAGACAATAGGCGCAGGAGTAGGCCATTCGGCCCTTCGAGCCAGCACCGCCATTCAATGGGATAATGGCTGATCATCCCCAATCAGTACCCCGTTCCTGCCTTCTCACCATATTCCCTGACTCCACTATCTTTAAGAGCCTCATCTAGCTCGCTGTTGAAAGTATCCAAAGAACCAGCTTCCGCCACCCTCTGAGGCAGAGAATTCCACAGACTCGCAATTCTCTGTGTGTGAAAAAGGCTTGATGGGCCGAATGGCCTAATTCTGATTTTGCAACTGATGATGTTCCTTCCTGCCGACCCGTCAGTCCAACGTCTCCTTGCAGCTGAGACCCTCTAATCCAGTGGTTGTCAAATGGGGGTACGCGTACCCCTGGGGGTGCGTGAAGGCACTCCAGGGGGTACGTGAGATTTTAAAATATAGGCTTACATATATGTAGGCCTATATTTTTGCGCTGGTTAGGGGGTACTTGGCTGAAAAAATATTTCACAGGGGGTACATCACTGAAAAAAGGTTGAGAACCACTGCTCTAATCCAGGCAGCGTTCTGATGATCTCGGAGCTTGTTTCCACCAAAACATTCAGGTCTAATTTAGCGAAACGCTAATGAACACTAGTGAACTTTCAGCTCCCTTTGTGGCACCAATTTAATTGCCTGCAGTTCGGCAGCTGAGGGTGGAGGGGGGGGGGGGGTTCAGCTTGAACTAATAGTTCACTTTGATCTGTCAAGGGCCTCAGGCAGCCCACGTTACTGCAAGCCGCTCAGTGTGTCCAAGTGTGTTCGCCAGCTAGAAGGTCTCTCTGCTTGCGGCGGCACTATAAAAGACAGATGCAGGCACACACCAACACATCAGGAGAACCCCAATCTGGATACAGTTTATTTACAGACACCGCACAGAAACTTTAAAAGTGCTCGGCCGTTCTACAAAATTCTCCCTTTTTTTTTTTTTTTTTTTTTATCAAAAAAATTTATTCAATTATTAAAAATAATATTTACACTACAATAAAACAAGCCAGAACCCACCACCATAATACAATACAAACATGTAATAAACTACTATACAACTATGATACAATCCTTATTGAGGATACATTCAACACCCTGCGGAGCCCAGCGGTCCTGGAACTCCCTCAGGGTGCCCGCAGACAGGGCGTATTCCCTTTCTAGCCCCACCCGGGCACGGACGTAACCCCGGAAAAGGGGCAGGCAGCTGGCTCGGGTAGAGCCCTCCACCGCCTGGTGCCGTGACTCGCGGATGGCCAGCTTGGCCAGGCCCAGGAGCAACCCAACCAGGACATCTTCAGCCCTACCCTCTCCCCTACGCACAGGGTGTCCAAAGATGAGGATGGTGGGTGAAAAATGCAGCCAGAAGGCAAGGAGCAGCCCCTTTAGATATTCAAACAGTGGCTGCAGCCTCAAAATTCTCCCTTTGGCTGTTGCACCGACCAAGTCGCATTAACTGCGCTACTGTGCCTATAATTAAAAGCTGTGTTTATCAAGTCGGGTTTAGTTTAGTTTCTTTTAGAGAGAAGCAGGCTCTTCGGCCCACCGAGTCTGCGCCGACCAGCGATCTCCGAATCCATATGAATGTTAGTTGGGACTTTTAAATGACATTTGGACAGGTACATGTTTGGAGGGATTTGGGCCAAATGCAGGCAGATGGGGACTTGCTTAGATGAGGCAACATGGCCGACACGGGCGTGTTGGACCAACAGGCCTGTTTCTGTGCTGTGTGACTCTTTCTGACTCTTTTTCAGACCAACCTCCCTTGCGTTGACTCCATCTCCACCTCGCGCTGCCTCGGCAAGGCCAGCAGCATCAATCAAGGACGAGTCGTGCCCTGGCCACTCCCTCTTCTCCCCTCTCCCATCGGGCAAATGGTACAGAAGTGTGAAAACGCACACCTCCAGATTCAGGGACAGTTTCTTCCCAGCTGTTATCGGGCAACTGAATCATCCCACCACAGCCAGAGAGCGGTGCTGAACTACTATCTACCCCCCCCCCCCCCCCACCATGTTTTAAGAGGTGGGGGACAGTCCTCCCCCGTGGCCAGCGTGCTCCGGGACGGGCTGCAGTTCCCAGGTCGCGAAAACTAATTGAAAAAATAATACGCCTGTGGGCCGGATGATTTTGGGTTAAGGGCCGGATCCGGCCCATGGGCCATAGGTTGCCGGCCCCTGTCCTAGATGTTCGGCCTCATTATGTCTCCCCCCCCCCCCCCCCATGGCTTAAAAGCGATTTCTATCCATGTCTGGGACCCTCGGACTAACTTTGGATCAGACTTTACTGGCTTTACCTGGCACTAAACGTTATTCCCTTATCATGTATCTGCACACTGTGGATGGCTCATAGATACATAGATACATAGAAAATAGGTGCAGGAGTAGGCCATTCGGCCCTTCGAGCCTGCACCGCCATTCAATATGATCATGGCTGATCATCCAACTCAGTATCCCGTACCTGCCTTCTCTCCATACCCTCTGATCCCCTTAGTCACAAGGGCCACATCTAACTCCCTCTTAAATATAGCCAATGAACTGGCCTCAACTACCCTCTGTGGCAGAGAGTTCCAGAGATTCACCACTCTCTGTGTGAAAAAGTTTCTTCTCATCTCGGTCCTAAAGGATTTCCCCCTTATCCTTAAGCTGTGACCCCTTGTCCTGGACTTCCCCAACATCGGGAACAATCTTCCTGCATCTAGCCTGTCCAACCCCATAAGAATTTTGTACGTTTCTATAAGATCCCCTCTCAATCTCCTAAATTCTAGCGAGTATAAGCCAAGTCTATCCAGTCTTTCTTCATTTGAAAGTCCTGACATCCCAGGAATCAGTCTGGTGAACCTTCTCTGCACTCTGCACTCCCTCTATGGCTATAATGTCCTTCCTCAGATTTTGTTCGATTGTGCTCGATTGTAATCATGTGTTGTCTTTCCGCCGACTGGTCAGCAGGCAACAAAAGCTTTTTCACTGTACCTCAGTACACGTGACAATGAACTAAATCTGAACTGAACTGTCACTGGAGAAGGTACAAACTCTGTACGGGCAGCACCCGCAGAGATCTCGGAGCAAACCCACGCAGGAGTTGGGGAGAACGTACAAACTCAATAGACAATAGGTGCAGGAGTAGGCCATTCGGCCCTTCGAGCCAGCACCGCCATTCAATGTGATCATGGCTGATCAACCACAATCAGTACCCCGTTCCTGCCTTCTCCCCATATCCCCTGACTCCGCTATCTTTAAGAGCCCTATCTAGCTCTCTCTTGAAAGTATCCAGAGAACCGGCCTCCACCGCCCTCTGAGGCAGAGAATTCCACGGACTCACAACTCTCTGTGTGAAGATCCTCACAGACAGCACCCGTGGTCGGGATCGAACCCGGGTCTCCGGCGCTGCATTCGCTGTACGGCAGCAACTCTACCGCTGCGCCACCGTGAGCGACCACCCTAAGCTGCCTCTCAACCAAGCTAAAACAAACTGGATTGCAATCTAGTAACAGCAGTAAAAAGGAAAACACCGCAAGGCACATGTGGGAACATTTTTTTGGTTCCTGGAACAGTCCGCGTAGCTCTGCGCCACTAACATCTGTCAACAGTTAGAAAATCTGTTACACCAGAAAGGGAGCGGAAATAGTTAGATAACAATGCTCGCATATTTACAGCAGCGTATTAGCCCCTGAACGTCTGCACGGTGAATGATTCATGATGAGCGTTGGGGCAAGGTGAGGAACAAACGCAGAACTGATCCAGTGTGGAGGATGAAGAGAGAGGAGCAGGCGAGCGGGGGGGGGGGGGGGGGGGAGGAGAGTGGGGGTGAGTGGTTCGGGGAACAAAGGGGAGGGGGGGAGGGGGTGAGAGTGAGGGTCCTATCTGAATCACAACACATGCTGATTGCTGTTGTTTCAAGAAGGAACTGCAGATGCTGGAAAATCGAAGGTACACAAAAATGCTGGAGAAACTCAGCGGGTGCAGCAGCATCTATGGAGCGAAGGAAATAGGTGGCGATTCAGGCCGAAACCCTTCTTCAGACTGATTGCTGGATGGGTCATGCAGCATCTGTGGAGTTTAGAAGTTTTACAAGTGTAATCCTAACACCAACTAGAGAGCGGTCAATGGACAATAGACAATAGGTGCAGGAGGAGGCCATTCGGCCCTTCGAGCCAGCACCGCCATTCAATGTGACCATGGCTGATCGGCCACAATTCCAGTATTTAAAGAAGGAACTGCAGATGCTGGAAAATCGAAGGCGCACAAAAATGCTGGAGAAATGCTGGAGTGACCACAATCAGTAACTGCGTATGGACAAGCACCCGTAGTCGGGATCGAACCGGGGTCTCTGGCGCAGGGAGGCAGCGACCTTACCACTGCGCCACCGTGCCCCCATCCCCCATCCCTCCAGATGCTGCACAAAGTTGCGCTTGTTCCTATTGTTGCTGACGGGCCGGTTGTGTGGGAGAAGGCTCACGTGAGCATTGATGACGGGATGCTGGGAGCAGGCCCTTTACAACACTGTGGTTGCTGATGCTGCAAAATCCCAAATTGAACAAATAGATTCCAGCTGCCGATGGCTCACCTTTTCCCAAACTGCTGACTGCAGCCCCAGGCTCTGAGAGTCTCGCTTAATGCACAGAGACAGCGCAGAAACAGGCCCTTCAGCCCACCCAGCCCACTCCGACCATCGATCACCCCTTCACACTGGCTCCAAGTCATCCCACACATTCTCACATCCCGTGCAAGAAAGAACTGCAGATGCTGGTTCAAATCGAAGGTAGACACAAAATGCTGGAGTAACTCAGCGGGTGAGGCAGCATCTCTGGAGAGAAGGAATGGGCGACGTTTCGGGTCGAGACCCTTCTTCAGACTGTCTGCACGTCTCTGGAGTGTGGGAGGAAACTGAAGAACTTGGAAAAAACTTATATGTTTAAGAAGGAACTGCAGATGCTGGAAAATCGAAGGTACACAAAAATGCTGGAGAAACTCAGCGGGTGCAGCAGCATCTATGGAGCGAAGGAAATAGGCAACGTTTCGGGCTGAAACCATAGTCTGAAGAAGGGTTTTGGCCCGAAACGTTGCCTATTTCCTTCGCTCCATAGATGCTGCCGCACCCGCTGAGTTTCTCCAGCATTTTTGTGTTCCTTGGAGAAAACCTACACAGGTCACTGGGGGAGAACATACAAACTACGTACAGGTAGCACCCGTAGTCGGGATCGAACCGGGGTCTCTGGCACTGGGAGGCAGTAATTCCTTCTCTCCAGAGATGCTGCCTCACCCGCTGAGCCATTCTCACATCCACTCCCTACACACTAGAGGCAATTTGCAGAGGGCCAATTAACCTACAAACCCGCACGTCTTTCTGAAGAGGGCAATTTGGGCATTGAGTTTAGATTAGGTTAGTTTAGCTTAGCTTAGTATAGTTTGGTTTAGTTTAGTTTATAATAATAATGGATGGGATTTATATAGCGCCTTTCTAATACTCAAGGCGCTTTACATCGCATTATTCATTCACTCCTCAGTCACACTCGGTGGTGGTAAGCTACTTCTGTAGCCACAGCTGCCCTGGGGCAGACTGACGGAAGCGTGGCTGCCAATCTGCGCCTACGGCCCCTCCGACCACCACCAATCACTCACACACATTCACACACAGGCAAAGGTGGGTGAAGTGTCTTGCCCAAGGACACAACGACAGTATGCACTCCAAGCGGGATTCGAACCGGCTACCTTCCGGTTGCCAGCCGAACACTTAGCCCATTGTGCCATCTGTCGTCCCGGGCTAAGTTTAGTTTAGTGATACAGCATGGAAACAGTCCCTTCAGCCCATCGCGTCCGCGTCGACCATCGATCACCCGTTCACACTAGTTCTATGTTATCCCACTTTCTCATCCACTCCCTATGCACCAGAGGGAAACTTAGAGACAGATTAATGTACAAGCTTGCATGCTATTGAGAAGAGGGTCAGTTCACAGTGGACGGTGCAGGCACCAAGAGGGGCACTTTACAAAGGGAAAGCACGACTCTGAGAGCTTAGTATAGTTTAGTTTAGTTTATTGATACAACATGGAAACGGGCCCTTCGGCCCACCTAGTCCATGCCGACCAGCAATTCACACCAGTTCCATGTTATCCCACTTTTGCGTCCAGTCCCTACGAACCAGGGGGATTTTAACCCACAACCCCGCAAGAAGAAGGGCGGCTGAGAGAGGGCAGTGCAGGCACTGAGGGCGGCAATTCACCGTGGGACGACTGGCCATTGAGAGAGGCAGTTATCAGTGCTGTACAAATGGGAAACAAAATCAAGTGTTCACTCCAAACCCTCCCCACTGAAACACTCACACCCTGCTCTCACCCCCTGCATATGCACACACATACACACACTCTTACACACACGTGCGTGCACACCCACACGCTGACACAAATGCTGAGCGTTGCAAAGTTTCCTCATTGATTGACAAGGCCAGCAGCATAATCATGGACCAGACTCACCCCCGGCCATTCCCTCGTCTCCCCTCTCAACATCAGGCAAAAGGTACAGAAGTGTGAAAACGCCCACCTCCAGATTCTGGGGCAGTTTTGTCCCAGCTGTTATCAGGCAACTGAACCATCCTACCACAACCAGAGAGCGGTCCTGAACTACTATCTACCTCATTGGAGACCCTCGGATTATCTTTAATCAGACTATACTGGCTTTGCCTTACACTAAACGTTATTCCCTTTATCCTGTATCTGTACACTGTGGATGGCTCAATTGTAATCATGTATTGTCTTTCAAAGTAACATTAGCAAATTTGCAGATGACACAAAGCTGGGTGGCAGTGTGAACTGTGAGGAGGATGCTATGAGAATGCAGGGTGACTTGGACAGGTTGGGGGAGTGGGCAGATGCATGGCAGATGAAGTTTAATACGGATAAATGTGAGGTTATCCACTTCGGCAGCAAAACCAGGAAGGCAGATTATTATCTAAATGGCGTCAAGTTGTGAAAAGGGGAAGTACAACAGGATCTGGGGGTCCTTGTTCATCAGTCTATGAAAGTAAGCATGCAGGTAGAGCAGGCAGTGAAGAAAGCGAATGGCATGTAGGCCTTTATAACAAGAGGAGTCGAATATAGGAGCAAAGAGAGAATGGAGTGGCTGGGCTTGTACACTCTGGAGTTTAGAAGGATGAGAGGGTATCTCATTGAAACTTATAACATTGTTATGGGTTTGGGCACACTAGAGGCAGGAAACATTTTCCCGATGTTGGGGGAGTCCAGAACCAGGGGCCACAGTTTATGAATAAGGAGTAAGCCATTTAGAACGGAGACATGGAAACACTTTTTCACACAGAGGGTGGTGAGTCTGTGGAATTCTCTGCCTCAGAGGGCATTGGAGGCAGGTTCTCTGGATACTTTCAAGAGAGAGCTAGATAGAGCTCTTAAAGATAGCGGAGTCAGGGGATATGGGGAGAAGGCAGGAACGGGGTACTGATTGTGGATGATCAGCCACGATCACATTGAATGGCGGTGCTGGCTCGAAGGGCCAAATGGCCTACTCCTGCACCTATTGTCTATTGTCTATTGTCACTGACTGGTTAGCACGTAACAAAAGTTTTTCGCTGTACCTCATTACACGTGACAATAAACTAAACTAAACTAAAGTGAAAAATGATTACCAGATCAAAGTTCTCCCTGAGACTAACTTCAAAGGAACAAAGTTCAATATAATATAGGAAGAAACTGCAGATGCTGGTTTACACCAAAGATAGACACAAAGTGCTGGAGTAACTCAGCGGGTCAGGCAGCACCTCTGGAGAGAAGGAATGGGTGACGTTTCAGGCTCGGGGTCTCGACCCGAAAGGTCGGTTATTCCTTTACTCCAGAGAAGCTGTCTAACCTGGTGAGTAACTCCAGCATTTTGGTCTGTCTGAAAGTTAAATACAACCAGCCCTGGACCAAGCTTACCGGCGACTGCCTGTCTCTGTGGGTGAGAGGCTGAGGGAGTAGATGGCACTGGTTCAAGATCTCAGCGCAACACCCAGTTGTTACAGATGTTCTTAATATTTAAGGGCGCCGCGGAGTCGCAGAGGTAGAGTTGCTGCCTCACAGCGCCAGAAACCCAGGTTCGATCCTGACCACGGGTGCCGCCTGTACGGAGTTTGTACGTTCTCCCCGTGACCTGCGTGGGTTTTCCCCGGGTGCTCCGGTTTCCTCCCACACTCCAAAGACCTGCAGGTTCGTAGGTAAATTTGGCTTCGGTTGTAGAAAAAAATGCAAATTGTCCCTAGCATATGTAGGGTAATGCTAGCGTATGGGGATCGCTGGTTGGAGTTGACTCGATGGGCCGAAGGGCCTGTTTCTGCGCCGTATCTCTGAACTTAGCACTTGAAGGAAATCTTGCTGTCTGAGTTTTATCACCAGTGACAACTCAGTGAGTGACCTATTTCCTACATTTTGAAAGTCAACAAAGATATTTTCACGGAAAAGTTCAAAATAAAGTCAGAACCCAGTTGGCTAACTCTCACGTTCAGCTCCACATTGTATATACAACGAAAATGTCTTTTTTCACAACTTTAATGGAATGTTTTTAGCAATAACATCCATGCTGTTCACAACCTGAGAATGTCCGAAGAATTTTGCAGCCTTTGAATTCCTTTCCGTTATAACATTTGCAGAATCCAGAAGGCAACTAGAGTCCCGGGTTCGATCCTGAACTCAGGTGCTGTCCGTGCGGAGTTTGCACGTTCTCCCTGCGACTGTGTGGGGGGTTTCCTCCAGGTGCTCCGGTTTCCTCCCACATCCCAAAGTCGGGAAGATTTGTAGGAGAAAGTGGGATAACATCAAACTAACGTGAACTGGTGGACACAATATGCTGGCGTTACTCAGCGGGTCAGGCAGCATCTCTCGAGAAAAGAAATAGGTGACCTATCGGCCACTACGACCTGATGTGAACGGGTGATCGATGGTCGGCTTGGACTAGATGGGCCGAAGGGTCTCATTCCATGCTGTATCTCTGAACTAAACAATTTATACGCAGCCATGTTTTTAATTTTAGTTTAGAGATACAGCGTGGAAACAGGCCCGTTGGTCCACCCGACCAGAGATCCACACACATTAACACTATCCTATACACACACTGGGGACAATTTACATTTATACCAAGCCAATTAACCTACAAACCCGTACGTCTTTGGAGCATGGGGTGGACACCGAAGATCTCGGAGAAAACCCAAGTGGGTCACGGGGAGAACGTATAAAGTACGTGCAGACAGCACCCGTGGTCGGGATCGAACCTGGGTCTTTGGCGCTGCAAGGGCTGTAAGGCAGCAACTCTACCGCTGCGCCACTG
The DNA here is from genome assembly GCF_010909765.2 of Amblyraja radiata. Taxonomy (NCBI): domain Eukaryota; kingdom Metazoa; phylum Chordata; class Chondrichthyes; order Rajiformes; family Rajidae; genus Amblyraja; species Amblyraja radiata. Next base: position 4,329,622 of record NC_045969.1, read on the forward strand.
TGACCGCCCCATTCCTACAACCACCAGGTTCTTGAACCAACCTGCACAGGCCCGGCCCCACCTCGACATCACCCAAGGTCAGGATCGAACACGGGGCTCTGGCGTAGTGAGGCAGAGGTCCCACCCGCAGGGCATCTCTACCGCAAATGTCAATTCGCAGAGAGAAGCAAATGTCTCCAGGTCCATTGGTGATCAGCAGTTTATTCCATTCCGGTGGTGTGTGTGACTGAGTGTGCGAGTGAGTGTGCGACTGAGTGTACGACTGAGTGTGCGACTGAGTGTGTGAGTGAGTGTGCGACTGAGTGTGCGACTGAGTGTACGACTGAGTGTGCGACTGAGTGTGTGAGTGAGTGTGCGATTGAGTGTGCGACTGAGTGTATGACTGAGTGTGCGACTGGGTGTGAGTGAGTGTGCGACTGAGTGTGCGACTGAGTGTACGACTGAGTGTGCGACTGTGTGTGAGTGAGTGTGCGACTGAGTGTACGACTGAGTGTGCGACTGTGTGTGAGTGAGTGTGCGACTGAGTGTACGACTGAGTGTGCGACTGAGTGTGTGAGTGAGTGTGCGACTGAGTGTGTGACTGAGTGTGCAAGTGAGTGTGTGACTGAGTGTGCGAGTGAGTGTGTGACTGAGTGTACGAGTGAGTGTGCGAGGGTGTTCATTTCAGATTTTCAGTTCAGGTTAGTTTATTGTCACGTATACCAAGGTACAATGCAAAGCTTTTATTGCGTGCTAACCAGCCAGCGGAAGAAACGGTCCTTGAATCTTCTGGTGGTGTGCGTTTTCACACTACTGTACCTTTTGTCCGATAGGTGAAGGGAGAAGAGGAAGTGGCCAGGGTGCGACTCGGCCTTGACTATGCTGCTGGGCTCGCCGAGGCAGTGTGAAGTCAACGAAAGGGAGGTAGACAAAAATGCTGGAGAAACTCAGCGGGTGAGGCAGCATCTATGGAGAGAAGGAATTGGCGACATTTCGGGTCGAGACCCTTCTTCAGACTGATGGTTTGTGAGGTTGTTTGGTTTCTCCCCTCTCCACACCCCCTGAGTCAGGGGCAGTTTCTTCCCAGCTGTTAAGGGCCTGTCCCACGATACGAGTTCACCCAAGAGCTCTCCCGAGTTTAAAAACAAAATCAAACTCGTGGTACTTCATCACGAGTATTTTATTACACTTGGAATTTTTCCACACTGTTGAAAAACTTCACGAGTTTCACGAGCTTACCGCGTTTCCCGAGTACCTGCCGTTAGCGTTACGAGCCGCTATGAGATGTCCCCGAGCTCCGACGTACCTGCTACATACATTCTACATACTTACCACGAGATTGATATTTTTAAAAACTCGGGAGAACTCCTGGGTGAACTCGTACAGTGGGACAGGCCCTTTATCAGGCAACTGAACCATCCCACCACAAGCAGAGAGCAGTGCTGAACTACTATCTACAACATTGGTGACCCTCAGACTATCCTTGATCGAAATTTGCTGGCTTTACCTTGCACGAAACGTTATTCCCTTATCATGTATCTGTACACTGCGAACGGCTCAGTTGTAATCATGTATTGTTTTTACCGCTCACTGGATCGCACGTGACTAAAAGCTTTTCACTGTACCTCGGTGCAGGCGACAATGAACCAAACCGCGAAGCTGGAAACTGTGGGGGTCTGGGGAGCGTCCACAAACCACTGCTATCGTGTGGGGTCTTGCATTCAACCTTCAGGACGTGGCATACCGGCAACATAGTTCACTGGGATGCCAGCAGAAGTCGGTGGTTGGCTCGCTACATTTCCTTCATTGGCCCCAACCCACTCAAACCAACTGTTCTCCTGACTCCACTCTACAGGACTGGGCCACACTCGAAGCACCTCTCCCCCCCCACATACCTCTCTTTTATTTAGTCGGCCACACACGCAGACTTAAGAAAGCATTTTGCAAGCGAATGCCATTCTTAAGAGCACAAGAATAATATTGCGCGCACCTTAATTCCAGCAACGCATGCCTTTGCAATTGTAGGTATTGGTGAACATGACTATGGCCTCTCCTTGGCACCATACCCCACTTTCTGCTGAACCACAATGGCATTCCACACACACTATGAACTGGAGTATGTTTCCTGATCAGCAGAGTTGTGGTATGAATGCTTAAGACGCCCCGTGAAATATTTCCACCTCTGCGTTATTCCTGGTAGACCGCTGTACTTGAACCAGAATTGTGCCAATTGGTCGACAGATCCCAACGTCCACAATGTAAGATTTCACATGCTGTGAGGTCAAACCGTGTCTTTAGTTTGAGAAAGAACTGCAGATGCTGGAAAAAATTGAAGGTAGACAAAATTGCTGGAGAAACTGGAGCGGGTGAGGCAGCATCGATGGAGCGAAGGAATAGGTGACGTTTCGGGTCGAGACCCTTCTTCAGACCAAAGATCCTATAGCGGAGACCACTCCTTCTAAATGCAATGGGCTGACGTGTAGTACGCAACGGAGCGGAACCTAGGCCTTTTTTTCATCCATTTCCATTACCCGACCAGACCCGACCCGACTCGCAGTGTAATCAACGTTGCGGGGGAACAGTTTGTGTTAATAAATAAAAATTCTGAAAATGAGAAGATTTTTACCAATTAACTTTTTTTTTAATGAGGATGTTTCCGTAACCGGCTTCCGTCTCCGCACTAGTATCTTTGCTCCGCTACGGGATCTTTGGTGCGGAGACGGAAGCCGGTTACGGAAATGGGGCCGAAAATTACCCATGAATCTGCCCATGACCGTACTACATCTTTTTCGTCGAGTGATCTATCTTGCTCGCTGTAGGATCTTTGCTTCAGACTGATGTGTTGGGGGGGGGGGGCGGGAAGAAGAAAGGAAGAGGCGGAGACAGTGGGCTGTGGGAGAGCTGGGAAGGGGAGGGGAAGGAGGGAGAAAGCAGGGACTACCTGAAATTGGAGAAGTCAATGTTCATACCGCTGGGGTGTAAACTACCCAAGCGAAATATGAGGTGCTGTTCCTCCAATTTGCGGTGGGACTCACTCTTGCCATGGATAGAAAGGTCGGATTCGGAATGGGAGGGGGAGTTGATGTGCTAAGCTACCGGGAGATCAGGTTGGTTATAGCGGACTGAGCGGAGGTGTTGGGCGAAGCGATCGCCAAGCCCAGGCTTGGTCTCACCGATGTAGTTTAGTTTAGTTTAGGGTCAAAGAGCCTGCTTCCATTCTGCATCTCCCAAAATTAAAAATCCAATTTAATCAAAACCCCACTAGGTCACGGGGAAAATGTACAAACTCCGCGCGGTTAAGTTTGGAGATGCAACGTGGAAACAGGCCCTTCGGCCCACCGACCAGCGATCCCCCCACACACACTAAAACCATCCTGAACACACTAGGCACAATTTACAATTGTACCCAGCCAATTAGACTACCAACCTGTCTTTGCCTATGGAGTGTGGGAGGAAACCGGAGCACCCGGAGAAAACCCACGCAGGACACGGGGGAAAAAACGTTCAAACTCCGTACAGACAGCGCCCGTGATCAGGATCGAACCTGGGTCTCTGGCGCTGTAAGGCAGCAACTCTACCGCTGCGCCACCCTGTGCTGGATCGATAATAATACTAATGGATGGGATTTATATAGCGCCTTTCTAATACTCAAGGCGATTTACATCGCATTATTCATTCACTCCTCAGTCACACTCGGTGGTGGTAAGCTACTTCTGTAGCCACAGCTGCCCTGGGGCAGACTGACGGAAGCGTGGCTGCCAATCTGCGCCTACGGCCCCTCCGACCACCACCAATCACTCACACACATTCACACACAGGCAAAGGTGGGTGAAGTGTCTTGCCCAAGGACACAACGACAGTATGCACTCCAAGCGGGATTCGAACCGGCTACCTTCCGGTTGCCAGCCGAACACTTAGCCCATTGTGCCATCTGTCGTCCCATCGATGGCTCTAAATGTTCAATGCTCTATATCTGGACACCACACTCCACTTGCAAAATCCATTTGCCTTTATCTTCAGTGAATATACATATCACAAAGTGCCCGACTGATACAATTATTCACCGCCCACTGAAGGCAAATTCCTACGCTCTCCAAATCAAAAATTGGTGCTTAAAATCCAAACTTTAAAGATAACAGACAAGAAATGGTCTGATCAGCAGAGCGGAGAACATTTGTGGAAAGAGAACTTGAGTTGAACTGAAGATAGACACAAAAATCTGGAGTAACTCAGCAGCTCAGGCAGCATCTCTAGAGCATCCCTGGGATGGCGGGACTGTCATATGAGGAAAGATTGAAAAGACTAGGCTTGTATTCACTGGAGTTTAGAAGGATGAGGGGTTATCTTATAGAAACACATAAAATTATAAAAGGACTGGACAAACTAGATGCAGGAAAAATGTTCCCAATGTTGGGCGAGTCCAGAACCATTGTCTTAGAATAAAGGGGAGGCCATTTAAGACTGAGGTGAGAAAAAACTTTTTCACCCAGAGGGGTGTGAATTTGTGGGATTCCCTGCCACAGAGGGCAGTGGAGGCCAAATCACTGGATGGATTTAAGAGAGAGTTCTAGGGGCTAGTGGAATCAAGGGTTATGGGGAGAAGGCAGGCACGGGTTATTGATAGGGGACGATCAGCCATGATCACAATGAATGGCGATGCTGGCTCGAAGGGCCGAATGGCCTCCTCCTGCACTTATTTTCTATGCTTCTGTGACGCGTCATAGTGTAGTTTAGTTTATTGTCACATGTACTCAGGTACAGTAGAAAGCTTTTTTGTTGCGTGCTATCCAGTCAGCGAGGAAACCATTTACCATTACAGTCGAGCTGACCACAGTGTACAGGTACAGGTTAAAGGAAATGATGTGTAGTGCAAGATAAAGTCCAACAAATACGGATTAACGATAGACCGAGGGTCTCCAATGAGGTAGATGGTAGGTTAGGACCGCCCTTTAGTTGGTGATTGGATGCTTCAGTTGCCTGATGGTGGCGCGACTCACTGTTGCAGCGGCCCCTACAGCCTGTCTGTCTTTTTTTATTTTTTGTCTAGTTAAATGTAGTTGGGGGGGGGGGGAGGGGGAAACTTTAAAAATCTCTTCCCTGCAGGGGAGACCCGACCTTTTCTCTGTCGGGTCTCCATTGTCGTTGGGGCCTAGCACCGTGGAGCGGCCTCCAGCCTGAACGACCAGGGGGCTCCAGTCACGGAGCCTGCGGAGCTGCGGACTTACCATCGTGGGGCTGGCCGGCATCGGAGCGCGGGGAGCGGTGGTGACTCGCTGCTGCGGCCCGACCACGTAGCTCGGAGGCTCCAGCTGCAGCCGCAGGTCCGGTGGACTGTCGGGGTATCGGGAGCTCGCGGGTCCGGGTGGAGAGACCGCTTTCCGGAGCTCCCGCAACACGACTACTCCCGCCCTGCGCGGCTTCATGGCTGCGGGACATTCCAGCGCCCGCCGGGGGCTCCAACTTCGTGACTTTTAGACCTGGAGCGGGGCCGTACATCGCCCCGCGCGGCCTAAAATGGCCGTGGGACTTATCATCGCCCGCCTGGGGCTTCGACATCGGGAGAAAAAATAATGGAGGGGTGAGAAAAGACTTTGCCTTCCATCACAGTGGGTTCACTATGATGGATGTTTTCTGTAAATTGAATTGTGTGTATGTCTGTAGGAAATTGTCTTTGTTTGTATGGCTGTGGAAACGGAGTTTCGTTTGAGCCTCACTGAGGTTCAAATGACATGTAATAAATATTGTATTGTATTGTATTGTATTGATAGCAGCTGGGAAGAAACTGTCCCTGAATCTGGAGGTGTGCGTTTTCACACTTCTGCACCTCTTGCCCGATGAGAGAGGGGAGAGAAGAGGGAGTGGCCGGGGTGAGACTCGTCCTTGATTATGCTGGCCTTGCTGAGGCAGCGTCAATAGACAATAGGTGCAGGAGTAGGCCATTCGGCCCCTCGAGCCAGCACCACCATTCAATGTGATCATGGCTGATCATCCCCAATCAGTACCCCGTTCCTACCTTCTCCTCATATCATTTGACTCCGCTATCTTTAAGAGCCCTATCCAGCTCTTCCTTGAAAGTGTCCAGAGAACCGGCCTCCACCGCCCTCTGTAGATGGAGTTAATAGAAGTGAGGTTGGTGTGCGTGAAAGCCTGGGCTGCATCCACAACTTCCTGCAGAAAGACCCAACGCAAATATATATCTCTTGATGAAGGGACTCGGCACAAACATCACCTATTTCTTTTCTCCAGAGATGCTGCCTGACCAGTTATGGCCATTTTGTGGCTATCCTCAGAGGCATGGTCCTCCACGTTGGACCATCAGAAGAAGGAAGAGCCCCGAGTACCTACGAGCGGCTATTACCGTAATTCTCCGAGTTCGAATCAGAGGAAACTCGGGAGAATTTTGAATTAGCTCGTACAGTGGGACAGCCCCTTTGGCTTTTGGTCAAAGCATTGCGGAAGCAACACCCTAGAATATTACAGTAGCACCTGTCTCCCCATTCCCCGCCTGGTCTCCAGGGACTGTTGGAGAATGGAACTGAATTGGGCGTCAATCCTTTACAGTAATGAGGCAGGATGTCAGGAACCTCTGTGTTTTCCATATTTATCCATTGTAACTGAATCATCGACCCACAACCAGAGCCGCCCTGAACTGCCATCTGCCTCATTGATGACCCTCGGACTATCCTCGATCGGACTTTGCTGGCTTTACCTTGCAGTCACGAAGGTGGCGCAGCGGTAGAGTTGCTGCCTTACAGCGAATGCAGCGCCGGAGACCCGGGTTCGAGCCCGACTACGGGCGCTGTCTGTACGGAGTTTGTACGTTCTCCCCGTGACCTGCGTGGGTTTTTATCCGAGATCTTCGGTTTCCCCCCCACATTCCAAAGACGTGCATGTGTGTAGGTTAATTGCTCTCAGTCTGAAGACAGGTCCCGACCTGAAACGTCACCCATTCCTTCTCTCCAGAGATGCTGCCTGGCCCGCTCAGTGACTCAGCTTTTTGTGTCCATCTTCACAGCTATACTTGCTCCTCAGCTCACACGCTTGTCGTGCTTATGAATGGGTGTTTCATTGAATAAAATTGGAACAACTCTGTAACAGGGCTATCTCACTCATCTGTTCTCCTTGTTCCTTTTCCCTGGCTCTGAATTGTTTTCCTTCCCCTTGCTGTTTACTTAAACCAATTCCTCTGAATCTGAACCCTGTACTCGCTGGAGTTTAGGGGGATGAGGGAGTGGGGACCTCATTGAAACTTAAGAGCCTGTCCCATTTGGCGATATTTTTCGGCGACTGCCTGCATCATTGACTGACGTGTCAGGTCACCGAAAAATACGAGGCGTGAAGCGGCGCGAAGCGGCGTGACGATGTATTGACACGTGCCGTTTTTTCAAGTGTCGCCGCTGGATTTTGAAATGTTCAAAATTTCCTATCCAATTACCTGTCCAAATGTCTTTTAAATGTTGTTATAAATAGGTTTAGGAATAGTTTTTGAATATTGTTGTAGTGTAAGTTAAAGTATGGTATTAGTCCAGGAAAACTGAGTGTGTAAAAAAAAAGATTTACCCCACATCTCGTGTGTTTCTTTTGCTCAAAACTTTAAACATGTATCAAAAAAAAAAAATTCAGTTAAGATCACGATACAAATCAAAACCGTGGTAACACACCCACCACCCTAGTACAAAATCAACAAATTATCTCAACACTAAATTTTCAAAAAACTATGTTCCAATCTTTACAAATATACTAAACTAGACTAAGTGGGACCCGTTGGGTCCCAGCTTCACATGGGAGTGCTGGTCCCCCAATGCAATATTCCACCTCTCCACCAATTCCAATATTGGTGGCCAGTGGGGGCTTTCTGGAGGGCTAGTATGGGTGTTGTGCGCTGAAGAGGCTGGCTTCTAGAGGGCTAGTATGCACATTATGGGCCGAATGGATTGTTGGGTTGGCGGCTCAGTCACTCAAGCCTGTTGTGCTGGCAGCTCACACACTCACGGCTGGTGGGCTCGCAGTTACCTCACGGCTATTCCTTGTAATTCCATTTCAAGCAGGGTGCAAGGCCACTAAAGACAGCGAGTTGTGACCTCTCCCTCCCCCATCTTGCAGAGACTGAGCCACGCCCACACTTCCAGGTTTTATAGTCCCTCTCCCCTCCCACCAGAAGGGGCCTTCATGGCGTGATTGACAGGAGAGAGAATCTCAACATTTTTTAAACACTAATAACTCTTTTATTTTTCATCGATGGGAAAAATCCTCGGCACCTGATGTGCGGATGGGGACTCTGAGTATGATGGCCAAAAATCACAGCCGCATGTGGTAGCGTATATAGATAGCTACAATACAACTGTCTCCCTCGGGCGTGGACACCACCCGGGCGTGGAATTAACCCCACTAAAGGGGCAAGCATCAGGCTCGGGCAGAGCCCTCTTCTGCCTGGTGCCGTGACCCGTGGATGGCCAGCTTGGCCAGGCCTAGAAGCAACCCAACCAGGACATCTTCGGCCCTGCCCACTACCTAGATCCCGTCACCACTCCTCCGGTCACCGATAACAGAGCCGCTCCTCCCCCCCTGTTTTCGGTGTGCAGTTTTGGTCCCCTCTTTTGAGGAAGGACATTCTTGCTTTCGAGGGAGTGCAGCGTAGGTTTACAAGGTTAATTCCCGGGATGGCGGGACTGTCATATGCTGAGAGAATGGAGCGGCTGGGCTTGTACACTCTGGAGTTTAGAAGGATGAGAGGGAATCTCATTGAAACATAAGATTATTAAGGGTTTGGACACACTAGAGGCAGGAAACATGTTCCCGATGTTGGGGGAGTCGAGAACCAGGGGCCACAGTTTAAGAATAAGGGGTAAGCCATTTAGAACGGAGACGAGGAAACACTTTTTCCCACAGAGAGTTGTGAGTCTGTGGAATTCTTTGCCTCAGAGGGTGGTGGAGGCCAGTTCTCTGGATACTTTCAAGAGAGAGCTAGATAGGGCTCTTAAAGATAGCGGAGTCGGGGGATATGGGGAGAAGGCAGGAACGGGGTACTGATTGGGGATGATCATCCATGATCAAATTGAATGGCGGTGCTGGCTCGAAGGGCCGAATGGCCTTCTCCTGCACCTATTGTCTATTGTCTATTGTTTGTTGAATGGTGGTGCTGGCTCGCAGGGCCGAATGGCCTACTCCTGCACCTATTGTCTATTGTCTATTGTCTATTGAATGGCGGTGCTGGCTCGAAGGGCCGAATGGCCTACTCCTGCACCCTATTGTCTATTGTTTGTTGAATGGCGGTGCTGGCTCGCAGGGCCGAATGGCCTACTCCTGCACCTATTTTTCTTTGTTTCTATGTTGTATTGCACAAGTATTTGTTGTGATAATGTGCCTGTAAAGATGCACCAAGTGAGCCGTTGGCAGTGAAACGTTCTTGACTCAGATCCTCCGCTAAATTGCCCCAGTCGCCTTCATAGAGGTGAGAGGAGATCGACAAAAATAAAAAGGCCAGCTGATTAGGACTCCCGGGATTAATGTAAAAACCACAAGGGCCCTGGGAGTCATGAATCGTTCCTGCAAACTACAGCAGTTGCCAAAAATCCCCCGACTTGCAATAAGCGGAATTAAAACGTGAGACTGCTACACGGAATTCGAGCAGATTAACAAAAAAGGAACATGGTGTACATCGAGGAGATGGTTAGGAGGAATGGAATTCAAAGTAGCTCACGCTGTTCCTGAACTGATGTTTATGCATTTTTTTTTTCCGGTGAAAACTAATTGTGGAAAAGTGAGACTGGCAGTGTCGTTGCTTGAGGCAACCCAGAATTGGCATCAATGGAGAGATATTCGCTGAGTACAGATTAAGGCAGGTTTGTGACCTCAGAAGTATGTAAGGCAAATTGAAGAACGGCTATTTTTCGTTTCCTCTTTGACTGTTTTTCAAGCTTTGCCGACTCAGTCGGTAGTCGATGCTGAGCACGCTGTGTAGGATTAGAAACCAGGTTGAACATGTTCATCATATAGGGCGGTAAAGAAGGCGTAGGTGATACAGCGCGGGGACAGGCCCTTCTGCCCGCCGAGTCCGTGCTAACCAGAGATCTCCGCGCACTAACGCTACCCGACACACACTAGGGACAATTAACCTACAGACCTGTACGTGTTTGGAGCGCGGGAGGAAACCGAAGATCGCGGAGGAAATACACGCAGGTCACGGGGAGAACGTACAAACTCCGTGGTCAGGATCGAACCCAGGTCTCTGGCGCTGTGAGGCAGCAACTCTACCGCTGCGCCACCGTGCCGTCCCAATTGCTTTAATCAGTGGCGGCATTAGTGTTGCCGACTGTCCCGTATTAGCCGGGACATCCCGTATATTGGGCTAAATTGGTTTGTCCCGTACGGGACCGTCCTTGTCCCGTATTTGACTGCTACTGCTCGGGTCGAGGGGACTGTCGGGTCGGAGCGCCGCGTCCTGCCCCCGCCTCACCCGTTCCGACGTAGTGCAGCCCATGGAGTGCAGCAGCAGCACATCGCCCCTGGCCCCGTTGGTCAGCCAGCTGTCCGACCTTCGGACCTTCGCTTACGGCCGACACCACCACCGCCCCTCCTTCTCCTGATCATCGGTTCATGAGTTGGACGGGGTGCCGGACTTTGCGCGTGACGTCGCGCGACCCCCGGGCCAAAACTCCTCAGCTGGCCCGCCGGCTGGGCTTTGTGTGCAGTCCAGCACCCGGGCCAACTCATCATTCACCCAGCCACGGCCGAGTCGGCCGAGGAATTGCCGTTGGGAATTTGTCCCTTATTTTGACCTTTTGTCCCTTATTTGGGAGTGAGAAAGATGGCGACCCTAGGTGGCATTGAGCATGAGAGTCAGACAATCACGATGCAGGTGTATGTTGAGGCCTTTGTTGAGGCCGCACTTGGCACATTGTGCGCAGTTCTGCTCGCCCAATTCAGGTCAGGGCGGCACGGTACCGTACCTGATAGAGCCGCTGCCTCACATCGCCCGAGACACGGGTTTGATCCTGAGTCGGCAGCTGCCTGTGTGGAGTTTGCGGGTTCTCTCTGTGACTGCCTGGGTTTTCTCAGGCTGCTCTGGGTTTTTCCTCCCACATCCCAACAAACATTGTCCGTCTGCTCCTGGGCCTGGCCAAGATGGCCGTTGGCGGGTCCAGACAGCGGGTAGCCTGCGGCCGCACCTGGAGTCAGCTGCCTGCCCCTTTACCGTGCCCGCGTGTCCCTGGAGAGGGAACATACACGCGGTGTCCACGGGGACTCTGGAGGCCGTCCGTAAACGCTGGTCGCCGTGGGGAGGTCGAGTGTATTATTGATAAAGTTGGCGATATATTAGTCTGATGACTGTTTGTTCGTAAACTGCCAATATAGGCCGCCTTTGATCGTGTTCATACTCTGTGTGTTTGATTTTGTTATTTGAATAAAAGTATTTGTAAAAAAAACAACATTGTAAGTTCATTGTCCTCTGCAAAATTGCCCCTCCCCCCCTCCCTCCCCCCCTCCCCCCCCCCCTCCCCACCCCCTCCTCCCCAATTTGTAGGGTGGCTGAGAAAGTTGTGTGAATGGTTTCTCTATGAAGTTGATGAACTACAGGCAATTTGTTTATTGTCTGAGTCTAAGCAACTGGGATAACATTATAACTTGAGTGAACAGGTGATCAATGGCCGGCATGGGCTCGATGGGCCGAAGGGCCTGTTTCCATGCTGCATCTCCAAACTAAATGAAACTAAACTAACCAAAAAGGGCGGCACAGTGCCTCAATATTAGAGCTGCTGCCTCACAGCGCCAGAGACCCTTGGTTCGATCCTGACTACGGGTGCTGTCTGTGCGGAGTTTGTACGTTCTCCCCGTGACCGGGTGGGTTTTCTACGGGTGCTCCGGTTTCCTCCTGCCCTCCAAACACATGCAAATTTGCAGGTTAATTGGCTTCAGTAGATTGTAAAGTGTCCCAGGTGTGTAGGATAGTGTTAGTGTACGGGGCGATCGCTGGCCGGCACGGACTCGGTGGGCCGAAGGGCCTGTTTCCACGCTGTATCTCCAAAGCCTAAAGTAAAGTATATTAAACTAAAATTGCCTAACGAAGAAAGGTACCGACCCGAAACATCACCCATCCTTGTTCTCCAGAGATGCTGCCTGACCCGCTGAGTTACTACAGTGCTTTATGTCTATCTTATCTAAGCTAAACTGACGCAGCCTCCAAGACATAGAAACATAGAAAAATAGGTGCAGTAGTAGACCATTCGGCCCTTCGAGCCAGCACCACCATTCTATATGATCATGGCGGATCATCTAAAATCAGCACCCCACTCCTGCTTTTTCCCCATATCCATTGATTCCTTATGCCCTAAGAGCTAAATCTAACTCTCTCTTGAAAACATCCAGTGAATTGGCCTCCACTGCCTTCTGTGGCAGAGAATTCCACAAATTCACAACTCTCTGGGTGAAAACGTTTTTCCTCATCTCAGCCCTAAATGGCTGACCCATTAAGCCCCTCTCCCGAGTTTCCCCTGATTCGAAATCGGAGAATTATGGTAATAGCCGCTCGTAGGCAACTCGGGGAACTCTTGTAGACACTCTCCGCACTGTTGAAAAAACTTCCCAAGCTTACCGCGTTTCCCGAGTACCTGCCGTTAGCGTTACGAGACGCTAAGAGACGTCCCGAGCTCCGACGTACCCGCTACGTACATTCTACGTACTTACCATGAGTTCGATTTCGGGAGAGCTCTTGAATGAACTCGTACAATGGGACAGGAGCATTAATTCTTAAACTGTGACCCCTGGCTCTGGACTCCCCCCAAGATGGGGAATATTTTTTCCAGCATCTAGCCTGTCCAATCCTTTAAGAATGTTATATGTCTCTATAAGATGCCCTCTCATCCTTCTAAATTCCAGTGAATACAAGCCCAGTCGACCCATTCTTTGGTGCACTGCACACACCCGGAGTGTGGGCTGGCGTGTGGGGTCGCATGCTGCTGGGGCCTCGTTAATCATCTAATTTCAGTCTACATTACCCGTGGATGGATATCTGAGTGAAACAACACTGGATTTGATCACAGATTGGATTTTGATTGCAATGAACACAACTTTTTATTCTGCGAATTTTGGAACAGTTTTGTTCGTGACTGAGATTTTAATCTGGTCAGCTTTTAACGTTTCTTTTCGCAAAACAAATAGGTTTAAAGAATGTGCCCTAGCACCTCCACAAGCAATATTTCTTTGACTGGATATTTCTGTAGACTGCTCGTCAGCCAACTAATTTACTAGGAACCTGAGGGGGTGATTTTATTTTACACAAATGGTGGTGGGTGTACGGAACGAGCTGCCAGAGGAGGAAGTTGAGGCTGGGACTATCCCAACGTCCAAGAAACAGTTAAGGGCCTGTCCCACTTGCCGATTTTTTCAGCAACTGCCGGCATCATTGACTGACGACCTGTAGGGGGTATGGCTGCCTAGCCTGCAGCTGTCTGTTTTTCATTTCTTTTTTCTTATTTTTAGTTAGTTTAGTGTTTTGTTTTTAAGGAGTTCTAGCTTTTTTATGTGTGGGGAAGGGGGAAACTAATTTTCAGGGTCCCTACCTGGTCGGAGATGCAGCTTTTCTCCGGGCTGCACTTTCGACCCGTCCTCGCGGCCTACCAGCGGGCCTGGAGCGGCATTTCCTGAGGGGACCGCCCGGAGCCTCGGCACCGGCGGCGGCTGCGGAGCTGCGGGTCCGAGGAGCGACGGGGCCGTCCGGAGCCTCGGCATCGGCGGCGGCGGAGCTGCGGGTCTGAGGACGGCGGTGCAGCGCTGAAGCGCCATTGCAGGGCGGGCGGTGCCTTGCCTGGGTCGCCGCGCTGGAACTCCGGTGAGCTGGGACCGGCGTTAAAAACATCACGGAGCTGCAGGCGGCGGCGCCGAACTTTACATCGGGAGCCTGGGATCTCGCGACGAGATCGCCAGTTGAGCTCCATTCGGCACGGCCTTGTCGGCTCCGGAAGCCACGGTCTCGAGTAGGGAGGCGGCCGTTCCAGGGTTCCCAGGCCGCTGGGAGGACTCTCCCGACGCCGGAACATCATCACCCGGCGAGGACAGCCTGGAACATCGGGCCTCTGTAGAGGCAACTGTGGAGGCCTCAATAGGCCCGACTATGGGTGGACATTGGGGATGGGACTGGACTTTGTGCCTTCCCCCATAATGGGAACCATTGTGGGGGATGTTTTTTATGTTAAAGCTATTATTATTGCTATGTTTGTATTCCTTTTTAATGTGCTGCATTGGCAAAAAGAATTTCACTACATCTAGGTGTATGTGACAATAAATCAACCTTTGAACCTTTGAACCTTTGACGTATCAGGTCACCGAAAAATTCGAGGCGTGACGCGGCGTGATGACGTATGACGCGCGGCGTATTTTTAAGTGTCGCAACATTTTTTTTTGTTGCCGCTGGATTTTGAAACGTTCAAAATCTTTTGGTGACCCTGATATGATGCCGAAAGTCGCCGAAAAAAATCGCCAAGTGGGACAGGTACACAGATAGGACAGGTTGAGAGGGATATGGGCCAAAAGCAGGCAGGTGGGACTAGTGTAGCTGGGACATTGTTGGCTGGTGTGGACAAGTTTGGCTGAAGAGCCTGTTTCCACGCTGCATCAATCTATGACTCTAACTCACTAAGCCAGGCTACATATTAAACCTAAGATTGACACAAAAAGCTGGAGCAACCCAGCGGTTCAGACAACATCTCTGGAGAAAAGGAATAGATGACATTTCGGGTCGAGACCCTTCTTCAGACGACCCGAAACTTCACCTATTCCTTTTCTCCAGAGATGCTGCCTAACCCGCTGAGTTACTCCAGCATTTTGTGTCTATCTTCAGTGAAAAACAGCATCTGCAGTTCCTTCCTGCACATATCAAACCTGCCTCGTTTCTGGACGGCAATGTATTTAGATCCACAGTTAAAAATTAATAACACAAGGCTGTAGAAATCTGTTTCGACGTTGTATGTATACCTTGGGAGATTTTAGTTTAGTTTAGTTTAGAGATACAGCACGGAAACAGGCCCTTCGGCCCACCGAGTCCGCATCGAGCAGTGATCCCCGCACACCAACACTACCCTACACACATGAGGGACAATTTACAATTGTACCAAGCCAATTGACTTACAAACCTGCACGTTTTTGGAGTGTGGGAAGAAACCGAAGATCTCGGAGAAAACCCACGCAGGTCAAGGCAAGATCGTACAAATGCCTTGCCGACAGCCCCCGTAGTCGGAATCGAACCCGGGTCTCTAGCGCTGCAAGCGCTGTTAGGCAGCAACTCTACCGTTATGCCACCTTGTAAGTTTCAATGCCATATATTCCAGCAGTGCTTTGGAATTCTTACATTGACAAGATAAATAAGAAGGAAAAAAACAGTGATCTACTGTAGTTGGCTCTGCCAGGTTTCACACCTTAATGGGTAGGACGTTCCAACCCAAGCTAATGCTGGCAATTACCTGTGGCCTTTTACAGATGGAGGTCTTTTAGTTTAGACTACTTTAGTTTAGTTTAGTTTGGTTTGGTTTGGGTGGTTTAGATTAGTTTAGTTTTAGCTTGGGTCTAGTCTAGTCTAGTCTAGTCTAGCTTAGTTTAGTTTAGTTGAGTTTAGTTTATTGTCACGTGCAACTTCATACAGTAAAAAGCTTTTGTTGCCTTCTATCCAGTCAGCGGAAAAGACAATATGTGATCACAATCGAGCCGTCCACAGTGTACAGATACTGGATAAAGGGAATAATGTCTAGTGCAAGATAAAGTCCAGTAAAGTCCGATTAAAGTTAGTCCGAGGGTCACCAATGAGGTAGATGGTAGGTCAGGTCCGTTCTCTAGTTGGTGGTAGGATGGTTCAGTTGCCTGATAACAGCTGGAAAGAAACTGCCCCTGAATCTAGAGGTGTGCGTTTTCACACTTCTGTACCTCTTGCCCGATGGGAGAGGGGAGAAGAGGGAGTGATTGGGTTGAGACTGGTCCTTGATGATGCTGCTGGCCTTGCCGAGGCAGCGTGAGGTGTACGTGGAGTTAATGGAAGGGAGGTGGGTTTGTGTGATGTTCTGGGCTACATCTACAACAGAGGCCACCAGCATATTCATGGACCAGTCTCATCCCAGCCACTTCCTCTTCTCCCCTCTCCCATCAGACAAGAGGTACAGAGTTTTGAAAATGCACAACTCCAGATTCGGGGACAGTTACTTCCCAGCTGCTATCAGACAACTGAACTGTCTTTTCACCAACTTTTTTTGATGTAAGAAATGATCTTCCATAATTCTAAAGAAGGGTCAGGCAACCTCCCTTCCTAATATATCTTTAGACTGCTTGGCAGCCAATTCACTAAGCTGGGCACATATTAAACCTGCCTTGTCTCTGAATCAGGAAGTGCATTAGATTCACACTCTTGCTAATTAATAACACAAGGCTATAGAAATATGTTTCCACAAAGTCAGCATACTTCGAGGAGAATTTGCAATGGAGCAGTAAAATGGAAAAACAAGGAACTGCAGACACTGGTCAGCAAAAAAAGACACTAAGTGCTGGACTGACTCAGCGGGTGAGGCAGCATCGCTGGTGAAGAAAGGACACATCATGCTGGAGTCAGGGGTTATGGGGAGAAGGCAGGAACGGGGTACTGATTGGGGATGATCAGCCATGATCACATTGAATGGCGGTGCTGGCTCGAAGGGCCGAATGTCCTACTATTGTCTATTGTCTGTTGGTACACAAAAATGCTGGAGAAACTCAGCGGGTGCAGCAGCATCTATGAAGCGAAGGAAATAGGCAACGTTTCGGGCCGAAAACCCTTATTCAGACTGAAACGTTGCCTATTTCCTTCGCTCCATGCCAAGAGTTGTACACTCTCCACTATAGGAAATAGGCAACGTTTCGGGCCGAAACCCTTCCGGGTTTCGGCCCGAAACGTTGCCTATTTCCTTCACTCCATAGATGCTGCTGCACCCGCTGAGTTTCTCCAGCATTTTTGTGTACCTTCGATTTTCCAGCATCTGCAGTTCCTTCTTAAACAGTCTGTTGTCTATTGCAACTCGGCAGGTCAAGCAGCATCTCTGGAGAACATGGATAGGTGGTGTTTCGGGTCAGTACACATCTTCATTCCGAAACGTCACCTATCCATGTTCGAGAGAGAGATGCTGCCTGAATTGACAATTGATTGACAATTACATTCTCTCGTGTGTGTGTTCTTTTGGCTGCATGGTAACTCAAATCTCACTGTACCAACTGGTGCATGTGACAATAAATGTTATTTGAACGCGAACTTGGACTTGAACCCGGGTCTCTGGCACTGCAAGCGCTGGAAGGCAGCAGTTCTACCGCTGCGCCACCGTGCCACAGTGATGTTGCAAGATTTTTTAATCAGCCTGGATCTGAAAGAACATGTTTAAATCCCACTGCTGGGATATCAAGTTCAGTTCATTCCTTGCCCATCTCTCATTTCTGTTATTAATTTTCACATTTTGTTTAATGATCAGCGTTTGCCAAACCCTTCCCCCTGGACCCTCGGATAATCTCGTTCCCGGCCAAGTCACCTCGCTCATTGGGCAGAAACATGCCGATGAAAAACATTCCTGAAATTCCTCTCCTATTTGATCCTTTCCCCGAACACACAGAAAGAAGCACTCCGGTATTTCGAAGCTCGCCGTCCCCCCCCCCCCACACACTCCCTGCGGGAAAATCGGGAAAGAGAAAAATCCCGGAGAGGCAGGGAAAGGGAGCAGGGAGCCGGGGACGATGGCGACGGATGGGATGGAGCGAAGAGCGAGGGAGGAGGAGACGAGAGGGGGACCAGGATCCAGAGACCACCGCGCCCTCGAGGTATCGGCTGCGGGAGGCTCCCAACCCCTCCCCGGGGAACAGTCGTTGCCTCAAAAAGGCTGCCAGCATCATCAAGCATCAAGGACACACACCATCCTGGCCACTCACTCATCTCCCCGCTACCATCAGGTAGAAGGTACAGGAGCCTGAAATCTGCAACATCCAGGTTCAGGAATAGCCACTTCCCCACTGCCATCAGGCTATTAAACTCAACTCAAACTAAATTCTGATCGTTAAATAGCCCATTGCACTTTATCTGTTATTTATGTGTATATATATATATATATATTCATTGGTATATGGACACACTGATCTGTTCTGTATTTATAACCATATAACCATATAACAATTACATTTAACAAGGCATATATTTATGCCTACTATATTCTGTTGTGCTGAAGCAAAGCAAGAATTTCATTGTCCTATCTGGGACACCATATAACAAACCATACAACAATTACAGCACGGAAACAGGCCATCTCGGCCCTTCTAGTCCGTGCCGAACACTTACTCTCACCTAGTCCCATCTACCTGCACTCAGACCACAACCCTCCATTCCTTTCCCGTCCATATAGCTATCCAATATATTTTTAAATGATAGAATCGAACATGACAATAAACTCTCTTGAATCTTGAATCTTGGACGGACGAGGAGAGGGGACAGGGCGACCAGGGAAGGAGGTGGCTGGAGGCCAAGCAACAGCCTGGGACTTTCCTGGAACAGGCACCGCTTATAAGAACTAGAACATGGACCTTGGAAATGGCAGCTCAGTAGACTGTTGGCAAGGGCAATGCTCTACTGGACTTTAAGCTTTAGTTATAGAGACACAGCGCGGAAACAGGCCCTTCGGCCCATTGGGTCCACGCCGACCAGCGATCCCCGCACATTAACACTATCCTACACACACTAGTGACAATTTTAGATTTATATCAAGCCAATTGTCCTATAAGGCTCTGCGTCTTTGGAGTGTGGGGGGAAACCGAAGCACCACGCAGGTCACGGGGAGAACGTACAAACTCCGTACAGGCAAGCACCCGTGGTCAGGATCGAACCCGGGACCCATGGCTCTGAGCGTTGTTAGGCAGCAACTCTACCGCTGTGCCACCATACCGCCTGACACTGCTCCTATGACTTAGGAACCTACACAGTTGTCAAGGAAAGGACTCATCACTTTAGTTATGGCTTTAGGTTTAGTTCAGAGGTACAGCATGGAAACGGGCCCTTCAGCCCACCGAGTCCGCGCTGACCAGTGATCCCTGCACATTGCCCTGCACACGCTGGGGACAATTTACACTTACACCAGGCCTATTAACCTACATACCTGTACGTCCTTGTAGTGTGGGAGGAAACCGAAGATCTCGGAGCAAACTCACGCAGGTCACGGGGAGCACGTACAAACTCCGTACAGGCAGCACCCGTAGTCGGGATCGAACCCGGGTCTCCAGCGCTGCACGCGCTGTAAGGCTGCGACTCTACCGCTCCGCCACCGTGACGCACTTTTGTTTGTATGAGAAGAATTCCACTGCGTTAGCACGTCGCACAAGTGACAATGAAAGCGCCATTGAACCATTGAAGTTCAAATGAGGCGGATAATATTGGATATTCTCAGCAGATCATAAGACTTTGGAGCAGAATTCGGCAATTTGGCAATAAACTCCTTTAGCCATTTATCGGCCCACTTGCCCAACTGATCAAGAACCCGTTGTGATTTTTAACGACTATCTACGCTATCTACCACCCAGTTGAAGAGGCACATCAGTCATGGCTTGGGTGGCACAGAGGTGCAGCGGGTAGAGCCGCTGCCTCACGGCGCTACAGACCCAGGTTCGATCCTGACCTCGGGTGCTGTCTGTGTGGAGTTTGCACGTTCTCCCTCCAACCGTGTAGATTTCCCCCGGGTGCTCCAGTTTCCTCCCACATCCCAAAGATGGGTTTGCCAGTCTTGTGGATGGCAAAGTGGGATAACATAGAACCAGCATCCTATCGACAACTAGAGAGCGGTCCTGAGCTACTATCTACCTCGTTGGAGATCCTTGGACTATCTTTAATCGGACTTTACTGAACTTTATCCTTCATCAATCATGTTGCCTTTTATCATGTATCTGTACACTGTGGGCGGCTCGATTGTAATCATGTATAATCTTTCCGCTGACTGGTTAGCATGTAACAAAAGCTTTTCACTGTACCTCGGTATACGTGACAATTAATTAAACTAAACTAAACTTAATGGGTGATCGATGGTCAGCGTGGACCCGGTGGGCCGAAGGGCCTGTTTCCATGTTACATCTCTGAACTATCTCTGAACCAAAACTAAACTAAGTATTCTGAAGAGAACACGACCCCATCCTCCCCAGAATTCCTTCCTATTTTGGACAAATTTCACATTTAAACAATAGACAATAGGTGCAGGAGGAGGCCATTCGGCCCTTCGAGCCAGCACCGCCATTCAATGTGATCATGGCTGATCATCCCCAATCAGTACCCCCGTTCCTGCCTTCTCCCCATATCCACAGACTCCGCTATCTTTAAGAGCCCTATCTAACTCTCTCCTGAAAGCATCCAGAGAACCGGCCTCCACCGCCTTCTGAGGCAGAGAGGCCATTTAAAACTGAGATGAGAAAAAAACTTCTCCACCCAGAGAGTTGTGAATTTGTGGAATTCTCTGCCACAGAAGGCAGCGGGGGCCGATCCACTGGATGAATTTAAAAGAGAGTTAGATAGAGCTATTGGGGCTAGCAGTATCAAGGGATACGGGGAGAGGGCAGGAATGGGGTACTGATTGTGGATGATCAGCCATGATCACAATGAATGGTGATGCTGGCTTGAAGGGCCGAATGGCCTCCTCCTGCACCTATTTTCTATGTTTCTATGTTAAACACCTTTCCACCTTTGAACTTGTGATTTTATTTTCCATCAGCAGGGGTCACTAGGGGGCTTTATTTCAACTGTAAGTGAATAAATTTGCGAATGATTCCATTCGGTTTATTTTGTTGAAAACTTCACTTTATCATCAGTGGTCACTGTAATGGGCCTGTCCCACTTATGTGATTTTTTTCGGCGACTTCCTGGCACCCGTCATAGTCGCAGCAGGTCTCCGAAAATTTTCAACATATTGACAATAGACATTAGACAATAGGTGCAGGAGTAGGCCATTCGGCCCTTCGAGCCAGCACCGCCATTCAATGTGATCATGGCTGATCATCCCCAATCAGTACCCCGTTCCTGCCTTCTCCCCATATCCCCTGACTCCGCTATCTTTAAGAGCCCTATCTAGCTCTCTCTTGAAAGTATCCAAAGAACCGGCCTACACCGCCCTCTGAGGCAGAGAATTCCACAGACTCACCACTCTCTGTGAGAAAAAGTGTATCCTCATCTCCGTTCTAAATGGCTTACCCCTTATTCTTAAAATCCAGCGGCGACCAGAATAAAAGGTACGACTTCTTTGGGCGACTACTCACGAACATACAGGCGACATGGTCGTGGGATGACGCCTGTTTGGTGGTGAACAGTCGCCCAAAGGGTTGTACCTTTTTTCTGGTTGCCGCTGGGTTTTCAACATGTTGAAAATTTTCGGAGACCTGCTGCGACTATGACCGGTGCCGGCAAGTCTCCGAACAAAATCGCGTAAGTGGGACAGGCCCTTTAGAGTGCAGCAGACACAGAGAAAAAACATTTATTAAAGGTTTCAATGTCCATGCATGGTGGACACAAATAATTCCTATTTATGCCTTCAAAAGCTATCTTTGCGAACTTGTTGCTTCCTATTTAAGTTCTTTATTATCCGTAAAGATGCCTAAAATAAGACATTTGCGTTTTGCAAAGCTAATTGCAGAGTTCAGGCCAAAAAAAGAGAATTCATAGCCCGACCTTCCTTCCTGGAACCTAAACTAGGGCATTTGATATTTCCATCCTAATGTGCAGTGTTTAACATTTGATATCATCTATTGTTAATGCCTTACTTCTTTTCATAACCTAGAAATCCTACAGTGCACAGTGTAGTTTAGTTTAGTTTAGATTAGAGATACAGCACAGAATCAGGCCCTTCGGCCCACCGAGCCCGTGCCGACCTGCGATCACCCCGTACATCAGCACTGTCCTACGCACCAGGGACAATTCACATTTTTTACCGAAGCTGATTAAGTGACGAACCTGTACGTCTTTGGAGTACATTCAGCTCCCGTGGTCAGGATCGAACCTGGGTCTCTGGCGCGGTGAGGCAGCAAGTCTCCTGGTGCGGCACCGTGCTGCCAGCACTGCTTCTAGGTGGGATGGTTCGAGACCCTGAGTTGGAAAATGTACCGAGCAACATTAGCAATAGGTAGAACAATGCTCAGTCACTCATGCAGACTCGGCAAGACCACGGGCATAGCCAGGGACCACTCTCACCCCGGTCACTCCCTCTTCTCCCCTCTCCCATCAGGCAAGATGTACAGAAGTGTGTAAAACGTACACCTGTATTGCCTTCCCACTGATTAGCACGCAACAAAAGCATGCAACATTGTACCTTGGTACACCTGACAATAAACTAAACTAAACTAAACTAGACTAAACTTAAATAAGCTACTCTAAACTTAAATAAACTAAACTAAACTAAACTAAACTGAGGCTCCAGATTCAGGGTCAGTTTCTTCCCAGCTGTTATCAGGCAACTGAACCATCCTATCACCGACAAGAGAGCGGTCCTGAACTACCATCCACCTCATTGGAGACACTCGGACTACAATTTAAAGAGGTCTAGTCATCCCACCAGCCCGCAAATCTTTGGGATGTGGGAGAAAACCGGAGCACCCAGAGGAAACCCACGCGGTCACAGGGAGAACATGCAAACGCCATACAGACAGCAGCATGATAGGGGCAGCACGGAGGTGCAGCGGTAGAGTTGCTGCCTTAAACCCCTGTCCCACGGTGCGAGTTCATTCCTAGAGCTCTCCCGGGTTTGCCCTGATTCGAACTCGGAGATTTACGGTAATGGCCACTCGTCGGTACTCGAGTTTTTCATTTGATTCAAAATCTTCACGAGTCTTCCCGTGCTTACCTGCCGTTAGCGAGTCTTCCCGAGTACCTGACGTTAGCGCTAAGAAACGTTCCTGACCAACGCGTACCCGCTACGTTCATTCTCCGTGCTTACCACGAGTTTGATTTTTTTTAAACTCGGGAGAGCTCTTGGAATTAACTCGCACCGTGGGACAGGGCTATCACTGCCCCAGAGACCCTGGTTTGATCCTGACTATGGGTGCTGCCTGTATGGAGTTTGCACATTCTCCCCGCGACCTGCGTGGGTTTTCTCCGGGCGCTCCGGTTTCCTCCCCACACTCCAAAGACAAGCAGGTATGTGGATTAATTGGCTTGGTATAAAAGTAAATTGTCCCCACTGTGTGTAGGATAGAAACATAGAAACATAGACAATAGGTGCAGGAGTAGGCCATTCAGCCCTTCGAGCCTGCACCGCCATTTAATATGATCATGGCTGATCATCCAACTCAGTATCCTGTACCTGCCTTCTCTCCATACCCCCTGATCCCTTTAGCCACAAGGGCCACATCTAACTCCCTCTTAAATATAGCCAATGAACTGTGGCCTCAACTACCTTCTGTGGCAGAGAATTCCACAGATTCACCACTCTCTGCGTGAAAAATGTTTTCCTCATCTCGGTCCTAAAAGATTTCCCCCTTATCCTTAAACTGTGACCCCCTTGTTCTGGACTTCCCCAACATCGGGAACAATCTTCCTGCTTCTAGCCTGTCCAACCCCTTAAGAGTTCTGTAAGTTTCTATAAGATACCCCCTCAATCTTCTAAATTCTAGCGAGTACAAGCCAAGTCTATCCAGTCTTTCTTCATATGAAAGTCCTGACATCCCAGGAATCAGTCTGGGGAACCTTCTCTGTACTGGATAGTGTTAATGTACGGGGATCGCTGGTCGGCACGGACTCGGTGGGCCGAAGGGCCTGTTTCCGCGCTGCGTGTCTAGACTAAACTAAGCACCCGTGGTCAGGATCGAACCCGGGTCTCTGGCATTGTGAGACAGCAGCTGTGCCACCATGCCACCCCAAAGATTGTTGCATCTACCCGAAATGTGGAAGATAGACATAAGAAGCTGGAGTAACTCAGCGGGCAGGCAGCGTCTCTGGAGAGAAGGAATGGGTGACGTTTCGGGTCGAGACTCCGTCTCGACCCGAAATGTCACCCATTCCTTCTCTCCAGAGACGCTGCCTGCCCGCTGAGTTACTCCAGATTTTAAATAATAATAATATAATATATTTTATTGTCATTGCACATAAGCGCAACGAGATTTGGTATGCAGCTCCCAACCGATGTCATAACATACATAACTAATATACATAACTTTTGTGTGTATCTTCGGTTTAAATCTGCATCTGCAGTTCCTTCTTACACATGGATCTTATGTGACTGGTTTACAGAGGTGTACACAATTGGTAAGGTGTCTAGTTTACTGTCCTTCCGAAAACTATGCCTCGAAACATATAAGGGTGCCCGACATGTCTAATTGCCCGATTCCCCCCCCCCCCCCCCCCCCCCCCCCCCCCCCCCCCATCTCCTCTTAAGGGATAGCCAGACAGTGACTCAAACTTCAGCAGAGTTTATTTTGAAAACTTCCACCAATGTTTAAGATGCAAAGAAAACACTTGCCGTTGGAATATTTTCCGACATCTCGAGGTTTGGAAAAATCACCTTGCTGCTCAGCCTTGTTCTAACTCATTAGAGAACAGTCATGGCCTGTTCTCAAACCCGCTTTACGC
>NC_045969.1:4359177-4456677 GCF_010909765.2 Amblyraja radiata
GTCCAGGAGCGAAAAAGACTACAAAAAGTTGTGACCACTGGCCAGTCCATCACCGGCTTTGACCTCCCCACCATTGAAGGGATCTATCGTAGTCGCTGCCTCAAAAAGGCTGCCAACATCATCAAAGACCCACACCATCCTGGCCACACACTCATCTCACCACTGCCATCAGGAAGAAGGTTCGGGAGCTTTAAAACTGTGACGTCCAGGTTCAGGAACAGCTTCTTCCCCACAACCATCAGGCTATTAAACACAACAGTTCTGAACTGCAAAAGACTATATTATTATTGTAGACAAAAATGCTGGAGAAACTCAGCAGGTGAGGCAGCATCTATGGAGCTAAGGAAATAGGCGACGTTTTGGGTCCAAACCCTTCTTCAGACCCGAAACGTTGCCTATTTCCTTCGCTCCGTAGATGCTGCCTCACCCGCTGAGTTTCTCCAGCATTTTTGTCTACCTTCGATTTTCCAGCATCTGCAGTTCCTTCTTGAACATATTATTATTGTGCTATGTTTGTTCTTTTTTTAAACTTTCTTTTTGTCTTCCCCCGTCATGTACCATGTTTACATATTCACATATTCTGTTGTGCTGCAGCGAGTAAGAATGTCATTGTCTCATCTGGGTCACAGGACAATAAAACACTCTAGACCCTTGGGCTAAGAAACAGTGAGACAGGGACATGGATAGGACAGGTTTGTGGGGATATGGACCAAGCAGAGGCAAGTGGGACTAGTGTAGCTGGGACATGTTGGTCGGTGTGGGCAAGTTGGTCTGTTTCCACACTGTATCACTCTATTAGGCGGACATGTGTGGGGTGAAGTGCAAGGCCCTTTAAGGGGAAGGATAACAAACAGCTATTAAACGTTGCAAAGTTGCTTTTTAAAGATTAGTTTTCAGGCTAATGTCCTAATGGGCGGGGATTGGAGGTCAGCGCTCTGATCGCCCTTGGATCTTTATCACAGGGTTATTTCCTTTAGCCCACAGGCCCTGTACTTCCTGTCCACTTCCTCTCCATCCTCCCATCCTGTCCCTGCTGTTTTACACAGTCTTTCCCAGCCTTCACTTCCTTTGATAAAGCAGTGACTCGGAGCAAGGAGCGTAGTAACGCTAAACAGGAGCCCGTGTCCCTCTGTGACCAAGATGGCTGCCCCCGCAAACCCTACTGGGATAGATGTCAGGAACACTCTGGCCTGTGTCCCGTCCACCGTCTCCCCTCCCCCCTCTCCCTTCTCCCCTCTCCCCTTCCCCTTCCCCTTCTCCCCTCTCCTGCCCCCTCTCCCCTCTCCCCTCTCCCCTCTTCCCTTCCCCTTCTCCCCACTCCCCTCTCCTTCCCTTCCCTTCTCCCCTCTCCTGCCCCCTCTCCCCTCTCCCTTCTCCCTCTCCCCATTGCCCCCCCCTCCCCCTCCACCCTCCACCCTCCCCCCTCCCCTATCCCCTCCTCTCCCCTTCTCCCTCTCCCCTCTCCCCTCTCCCCCCCTCCCCCCTCCCCTCTCCCCCCCTCCCCCCTCCCCTCTCCCCCCCCTCCCCCCTCCCCTCTCCCCTCTCCCCATTGCCCCCCCCTCTCTCCCCTCTCCTCCTCCACCCTCCCCCCCCCTCCCCTCTTCCCTCATCTCCCCTTCTCCCTCCCCCCTCTCCCCTCCCCCGTCCCTCCAGTTGCAGTCCGCTCTCACAACCAGCTAACCCCTTTGGTTCTGTGTGGGAAGGAACTGCAGATGCTGGTTTAAACCGAAGATACAGACACAAAATGCTGGAGGAACTCAGCCGGTCAGGCAGCATCTCCGGAGAAAAGGAATAGGTGACATTTCGATCAGTTTTGTTTAGTTTAGGGATACAGCACGAAAACAGGCCCCTCGGCCCACCGGGTCCGCACCGACCAGCGATCCCCGCACACTCTACACACGCCAGGGACAATTTACAATTTTTATCGCAGCCAATTAACCAACAAACCTGCACGTCTTTGGAGGGTGGGAGGAAACCGGAGCACCCGGGGAAAACCTACAGATAGCGTCAGTAGTCAGGAACAATAGACAATATACAATAGGTGCAGGAGTAGGCCATTCGGCCCTTCAAGCCAGCACCGCCATTCAATGTGACCGTGGCTGATCACCCACAATCAGTACCCCGTTCCTGCCTTCTCCCCATATCCCCTGACTCCGCTATCTTTAAGAGCCCTATCTAGCTCTCTCTTGAAAGTATCCAGAGAACCGGCCTCCACCGACCGCCCTCTGAGGCAGAGAATTCCACAGACTCACAACTCTCTGTGTGAAAAGGTTTCTCCTTATCTCCGTTCTAAATGTTCTAAAAAGTTTCTCCTTATCTCCGTTCTAACCCCTTATTCTTAAAATCGAACCCAGGTCTCTAGCGCTGTGAGGCAGCAACTCTACCGCTGCCCCCATCGTGCCGCAACAAGTCAGGGGTCTTCTACCCTCTCCCATTTGCCCACGAGAGGCACAGAAGTGTAAAAACGCGCACCTCCGGATTCAGGGGCCGTCTCTTTCCAGCTGTTGTCAGGCAACTGAACCATCCTATCACCAACCTAGATTAAATAAGGTTTTCAAGAAGGAACTGCAGATGCTGGAGAATCGAGTTCCTTCGCTCCATAGATGCTGCCGCACCCGCTGAGTTTCTCCATCAATTTTGTCTACCTTAAATAAGGTTTGCTAGGTGACCCTGAATTATCCCCAAGTGGAACCCTAGTTTTCTGAAATGTCGGAGGATGAAGGAAGACCTGATAGTATTTTAGTTTAGTTTTAAAAATATAAGACATTCTTGCCATAGAGGGAGTACAGAGAAGGTTCACCAGACTGATTCCTGGGATGGCAGGACATTCACATGAAGGAAGACTGGATAGACTCGGCTTATACTCACTAGAATTTAGAAGATTGAGGGGGGATCTTATAGAAACTTACAAAATTCTTAAGGGGTTGGACAGGCTAGATGCAGGAAGATTGTTCCCGATGTTGGGGAAGTCCAGAACAAGGGGTCACCACAGTTTAAGCATAAGGGGGAAATCTTTTAGGACTGAGATGAGAAAGAAAAATCCACACAGAGTGGTGAATCTGTGGAATTCTCTGCCACAGAAGGTAGTTGAGGCCACAGTTCATTGGCTATATTTAAGAGGGAGTTAGATGTCGCCCTTGTGGCTAAAGGGATCAGGGGGTATGGAGAGAGGGCAGGTACAGGATACTGAGTTGGATGATCAGCCATGATCATATTGAATGGCGGTGCAGGCTCGAAGGGCCGAATGGCCTACTCCTGCACCTATTTTCTATGTTTCTAAGTTTCTAAGCCTGGATACAGGCCCTTCGGCCCACTGAGTCCGCGCCAAGCACCTATCAACCGTTCCCACGAGTTCTACAATATTGACTGTTCACATCCTGGAAACTAATAAAAGAAAAGAAAAGAACTATGACCAATATGTTTGAGAGTTTTTAACTTTGTGTTCAGTGATTTAATTCTTCAGGATATGCCGCATCCTGTTGGGTGGTAAATTTAGCCCGGTTCAAACCAAAGTCCTCGAGGTATTTCCTTTATCGGCCTGTGACATGCTTGGATCTACAAACATATCTTGGTGATAAACAATCCATCCCCTGCACAAAGTCACTGTAAACGCCATGGTTTGCACTTTAAGGAAGTGGCCAGTTTAAAAAAAAAACCCTCCCAGGCCAATAATCTTGATAGAATAGAATGCCTTTTAATGTCATTCAAACAACTTGGTTTGAACGAAATTGCATTTTCTACAGTTTTTACATTACAAAAACCCCCCAAGACACACACTTAACACAGTTTACACAAACATCCATCACAGTGAAACTCCAGCACCTCCTCACTGTGATGGAAGGCAAATCTTATCTCTTCCCTTTGTTCTTCTCCCGCGGTCCAGCAGTCCACCTGCAGCATCGAGGCGACTGGGGCTCCCGATGTTAAAGCCCCCGGTGGACGATGGTAAGTCCCGTGGCTGTTTAAGCCGTGCCGGGCGATGTTAGGCCCCGCTCCGAGTCCTTTAAACACCGCGATTGCAGCGGGAGAAGTTGCCGTTGCGGGAGCTCCGAAAAGTGGTCTCCCACCAGGGACCTGATCAAGGTGCCGCCCAAGCAAGGCGTGCTGGGCGCAGGAGTGGACCAGTAATCACGCTTCCCCACCTAGTCGTCAAACTAGTGCCATAAATTCCTACGTTCACAAGTGAAAAAGGAGCAGAATTAGGCCATTCGGCCCATCAAGTCTACTCCACCATCCAATCTTGGCCGATCTACTTTTCCCTCTCAACCCCATTCACCTGCCTACTCCCCGTAATCCCTGACACCCGCACTAATCAAGAATCGATCTATCTCCTCCTTAAAAATATCCATCAACTTGGCCTCCACAGCTTTCTGTGGCTAGAATTCCACAGATTCACCACACTCTGACTAAAGAAATTCCTCCTCATCTCATAGTCATAGAGTGATACAGTGTGGAAACAGGCCCTTCGGCCCAACTTGCCCACATGGGCAACATGTCCCAGCTGCACTAGTCCCACCTGCCCGCGTTTGGTCCATATCCCTCCAAACCTGTCCTATCCATGTACCTGTCTAATTGTTTCGTAAACGTTGGGATAGTCCCAGCCTCAACTACCTCCTCTGGCAGCTCGTTCCGTACACCCACCACCCTTTGTGTGAAAATGTTACCCCTCAGATTCCTATTAAATCTTTCCCCCTTCACCGTAAACCTCTGTCATCTGGTCCTCGATTCACCTACTCTGGGCAAGAGAATCTGCTTTTACCTGATCTTTTCCTGCGCTCCTTGTTTTAGATTTAGCTCAGGGCTAACGGAATCAAGGGATATGGGGAGAAGGCAGGAACGGGGCACTGATTTTGGATGATCAGCCATGATCACATTGAATGGCGGTGCTGGCTCGAAGGGCCGAATGGCCTACTCCTGCACCTATTTTCTATGTTTCTATGAGAGACAGAGAATGAATCCGAGAGAGAGGGAAAATGGGAGAGGGAGAGAGTGACAGGCCTGTAGGCAGAGAGAGGGAGAGAGAGAGAGAGAGAGGGAGACAGAGACAGGGAGGGAAAGAGAGGGAGAGACAGAGAGAGAGACATAAAGAGATAGAGATACAGAGAGAGAGAGAAGGACAGAGACAGAATGAGTGAACATATGAATTTGATATTTGAAATAAATCTATCGGAAGCCTTGGTTATTGTTGACCTTGCAGTGTGCAGGTGTGGTTGACACAGATGGAAGCAATGAACAGGCAGACCATGACTGCCAGTATCTCAGGCAGTGTAACGTAGGATTACATGTTGCCATACCTGCCATGCATCATTCCAACCTACATTTTCTTTACCAACATGAATGTTTCCTGCGCGCTTTGGCCATTTGGAAACGGCGCAGATGAGCGAAGGTGCTGTGTAAAACGCCTGGACCAGGAGGTCATCTTGTCTTGGATTCCACTTCGCCCTCCGACCGCAGCCAAGACAAGTCGAGTTGCCAGAGGTGGAGGTGATAAATATTTAGCATTATCGGGGTCTGGGGCGGGAGATTGCAACCTTCACGTGGTCCGCCCTGTTTCAACGAATGCAATCAACCCGGCGTGCACAATCAAATAAGATCAAATAGAACAACTTGTCCTACAACTTACGGAGGAGGAGGAGGAGGAGGAGGAGAAGAAGGGGGAGGAGAAGAAGAAGAAGAAGAAGAAGAAGAAGAAGAGTCTAGGTGTTGGAGATGAAGGACAATAGACAATAGCTGCAGGAGTAGGCCATTCGGCCCTTCGAGCCAGCACCGCCATTCAATGTCATCATGGCTGATCATCCCCAATCAGTACCCCATTCCTGCCTTCTCCCCATATCCCCAATAAGATCCCGAGAGAGAACTGGACGGAGTATCAGGGGTAATGGGGAGAAGGCAGGGGAATGAGGTTGAGAGGGAGAGATAGATCAGCCATGATTGAACGGTGGAGTAGACTCGTGGGCCGAATGGCCTAATTTAGCTTAGCTTATTTGCGTCTAGTTTAGAGATACAGTGCAAACACAGGCCCTT
This sequence comes from Amblyraja radiata, assembly GCF_010909765.2. Lineage (NCBI taxonomy): Eukaryota > Metazoa > Chordata > Chondrichthyes > Rajiformes > Rajidae > Amblyraja > Amblyraja radiata. The sequence goes on from NC_045969.1 coordinate 4,365,202, forward strand.
CGACCCACCGTCTCCCCATCGACCTTCGATCCCTGCACATTAACACTATCTGCACACACTAGGGACAATGTTCACATTTACACCAAGCCAATTAACCTACGAATCTGTACGTCTTTGTGGTGTGGGAGGAAACCGAAGATCTCAGAGAAAACCCACGCAGGTCACGGGGAGAACGTACAAACTCCGTACAGACAGCACCCGTAGTCGGGATCGAACCCGGGGCCCAGGGTACTGGCGCTGTGAGGCAGCAACTCTACCACTGCGCCACCGAAGATTTCCCCCTTATCCTTAAACTGTGACCCCTTGTTCTGGACTTCCCCAAAATCGAGAACAATCTTCCTGCATCTAGCCTGTCCAACCCCTTAAGAATTTTGTAAGTTTCTATAAGATCCCCCCTCAATCTTCCAAATTCTAGCGAGTACAAGCCGAGTCTATCCAGTCTTTCTTCATATGAAAGTCCTGACATCCCAGGAATCAGTCTGGTGAACCTTCTCTGTACTCCCTCTATGGCAAGAATGTCTTTCCTCAGATTAGGAAACTGTACGCAATACTCCAGGTGTGGTCTCACCAAGACCCTGTACAACTGCAGTAGAACCTCCCTGCTCCTATACTCAAATCCTTTTGCTATGAATGCTAACATACCATTCGCTTTCTTCACTGCCTGCTGCAACTGCATGCCTACTTTCAATGACTGGTGTACCATGACACCCAGGTTTCGTTGCATCTCCCCTTTTCCTAATGACATGACCGTACACAGTACTCAAGGTACTCATCAATCTCCTAAAGAGTGCCTTGCCTTCTTTGATAATTCCCTCCTCCTTTGCTAACATTCTGAAGAAGGGTCCCGAGCCAAAACATCACCCATCCTTTTTCTCCAGAGGTGCTGCCTGAGCGGCTGAGTCACTCCAGCTCTTGGTGCTTGTCCTTGCCAACATTGTGTTTGCCTTCTTGATCCCTTGTTGTACCTGCACGCTAACGTGCTGTGTGGTCAAAGCTAATTTGCTGTGAAGTATTTCACTCTGCTGCCAAATGGCCTTATAATGTAACGCAAGTCAGGCTGAGAAAAAATAGTGCTGTCAGTTTCAGATCAGATCTTTAAAGCTCTCTCCAAATAAATAGGAGCTTCTCATGAATCTGCAATTATCGCAACAAAAACTCATTAGCTAATGAAACTTTGCTTCCTTTAGTGCATGTTAAAATCAGGGCAGTGAAATCATTTTAAATAGCAGCTATTTGATTATCTAAATTAGCCTTTGAAGGAGTAACTGCAGATGCTGGTTTAAACCGAAGACGCACTCAAAAAGCTGGAGTAACTCAGCGGGTGAGGCATCTTGGGGCGGCCTTACAGCGCCAGAGACCCGGGCTCAATCCCGACTACGGGTGCTTGTCTACACAGAGTTTGTACGTTCTCCTCGTGACCTGCGTGGGTTTTGTCCAGGTGCTCCGGTTTCCTCCCACACTCCAAGGACGTTCAGGTCTGTAGGTTAATTTGGCTTTGGTAAAAAAATTGTAAATTGTCCCTAGTGTGTGTAGGATAGTGTTAGTGCATGGGGTGATTGCCAGTCAGAGCGGACCCAGAGGGCAGAGGGGCCTGTTCCAGCTCTGTATCTCTGTACAGAGTTTGTACGTTCTCCCAGTGACCTGCGTGGGTTTTCTCCGGGTGCTCCGGTTTCCTCCCACACGTCGACGATGTACAGGTTTGTTGGTTAATTGGCTTCTGTAAAAATTGTAAATTGTCCCTAGTGTGTGGGACAGTGCTAGTGTGTGGATATCGCTGGTTAGCAGGCTGGAGGACCTGTTTCCACACTGTAGCTGTAAACTATACTAAACTAAAGAAGGGTCTCAACCCGAAACGTCACCCCGACTCCTTCTCTCCAGAGATGCTGCCTGTCCCGCTGAGTTACTCCAGCTTTTTATGTCTGTCTTCAGTTTAAACCAGCATCTGCAGTTCCTTCCTAAAGTAATCTTGCATTGGAATTGCCGTACCAGGCCACAATGCGACCATTCAAGATAATAGACAATAGACACTAGGTGCAGGAGTAGGCCATTCAACCCTTCGAGCCAGCACCGCCATTCAATGTGATCATGGCTGATCATCCCCAATCAGTACCCCGTTCCTGCCTTCTCCCCATATCCCCAGACTCCGCTATTTTTAAGAGCCCTATCTAGCTCTCTCTTGAAAGCATCCAGAGAACCCGGCCTCCACCGCCCTCTGAGGCAGAGAATTCCACAGACTCACCACTCTCTGTGAGAAAAAGTGTTTCCTCGTCTCCGTTCTAAATGGCTTACTCCCTTATTCTTAAACTGTGGCCCCTGGTTCTGGACTCCCCCAACATCGGGAACATAAGTCAAGATCCTTTCTTCAGCGCATCTGTAGAAGTTTGATACAGTGTTTGGTGACTTGCTGCATCCCTTTAATCCTCCGAGATAATAGAGGTTCTGGAGTGCTCTCATCCTGACCCTGAAATGAGCAAGGAAACGTCATTGAAGATAGAGACAAAAAGCTGGAGTAACTCAGCGGGTCAGGCAGCGTCTCTGGAGAGAAGGAATGGGTGACGTTTCTTCGGTCTGAAGAAGCGTCACCTTCTTCTTCTCTCCAGAGTCGCAGCCTGCCCCGCTGAGTTACTCCAGCATTTTGTGTCCATATTCGGTACATACCAGCATCTGCAGTTCCTTCCTACACATATCATTGAAGTTGATGGATTCTTGGCGGTTGAACAGAAATTATTAGTCGGAATGATTTCATAATGCAGTGAGTGAGTTAATAACACTGTCGGTGTAAGCATAGAGTATTTCCAGTCATCTATGGTTAGAAGACCTGGTTATGGACCATTCGAAGCAATAACATTTGTTGGTTATATTTACAGCTGTATAAAAATGTGTCAAACTTGATATCAAAGAGCAATCAGACACTGCGTGAAGTCTACTTGATTGATCACCCACACTGACCTTAGTTAGCATGAAGATTTCCAAGTACAGATATTGCTGCAATGGTTTGTTCTGATCTACAACTCCTTACTATTGAATCTTTTCCCCCCCTCACCTTAAACCTCTGGTTTTTGATTCCCCTACTCTGGGCGAGAGACTCTGTACATCTACCCGATCTATTCCTCTCATGGTTTTGTACACCTAATAATAATAATAATGGATGGGATTTATATAGCGCCTTTCTAATACTCAAGGCGCTTTACATCGCATTATTCATTCACTCCTCAGTCACACTCAGTGGTGGTAAGCTACTTCTGTAGCCACAGCTGCCCTGGGGCAGACTGACGGAAGCGTGGCTGCCAATCTGCGCCTACGGCCCCTCCGACCACCACCAATCACTCACACACATTCACACATTCTGATTTTCTGTTTTTTGTTTTTCAGATTTTCAGCATCTGTATTTTTTTTAATGTTTTCCACAATTAGTGAAGCCGTTGCCTCACTGCACCAGGAATTTGGATTGAGTCCTGGCCTCGGGTGCTGTCTGTGTGGAGTTTGCACGTTCTCCCCTGTGGCCGAGTGGGTTTTCTCCGGGTGCTCTGGTTTCCTCCCACACCCAGAAGATACGCAGGTTTATTTATTGATTAGCCTCAGTGGGAAGAGTCCCGCCCCAAACCTCTACAACTCCATCTCCCACCAATCAGGCTCAGGTTCGATCCTGACCTCGGGTGCTGTCTGTTGTGGAGTTTGCACGTCCTCACCTGTGACCGCATGATGTTTTTCTCCGGGTGCTCCGGTTTCCTCCCGCTTCCCGAAGACGTGCAGGTTTGTGGGTTAATTGGCTACTTGCAGGAAGTAGATGTGAAAATAGGATAACCTGGAACTAGTGCAAATGGGCGATCCCTAATTTACACCCAATGTTCCGAGGATGAGAATCTGGGATGACATAGAACTGGTGCGAATGGGTGATCGATGGTCGGCGTGGACTCAGTGGGCCAGAGGACCAGTTTCCATGCTGTAACTTTAAACAAAAAAAACCCCGAAAAGATTCTACCAACTGAGCAACGCACAAACCAGTCTGTAGAAGGGTCTGACCTCCCCAGAGGAGCATGGGTGAAGCTCAACAGACTTGGTACCGGAGTTGGGCATTTCAACGCCAGCGTGTGGAGATGGGGGCTCCCTCCGCCAGAGCCCAGCCTGTGAATGCGGAGCAGTACAACAGACAGCCAACCATGTCATCTCTGGGTTGCCCGCTCTACCACCCACCCAATGGAGCTCAGGGCCTGGCAGACATTGACGCCAACAGAGCCAACAACCTGGCTGCTCAACACCCGGCTTGAGATCTAACTATTCCTTTGGTTTGTTTATGTTTCATTCGCAAGAAGAAGAAGAAGGGTCTCGACCCAAAACGTCACCCATTCCTTCTCTCCAGAGATGCTGCCTGTCCTACTGAGTTACTCCAGCATTTTGCGGCTATCTTCGGTTTAAACCAGCATCTGCAGTTCCTTCTTACACATTACTATTGTTTGCCGCACTACTAACGTTTCTTTTTTGTGTGTACGTATGTGTGCGTGCGTGTGTATATGTTTGTGAGTATGTGTATATGCACACATTGAATTTTTTTTCTCTCGCTCGTTTATCATATTGTTTACAGTGTACTATGTTTACATATTCTGTTGTGCTGCTGCAAGTAAGAATTTTATTGTTCTATCTGGGACATATGACAATAAAACATTCTTGACATCTTCCTGGGGTCTATTGTAGGAGTTAATGATCCCTCTCCTGAATCTCAGTCTGAAGAAAGGTCTCGACCCAGTTTACACTGAAGGTAGACACAAAATGCTGGAGTACCTCAGCAGGACAGGCAGCATCTCTGGAGTAAAAGGAGTAGGTGACATTTCTGGTCGGATCCCTTCTTCAGACAGAAGAAACGTCACCTATTCCATTTCCCCACAGATGCTGCCTGAACCGCTGGGTTAAGGCCCTGTCCCACTTTCCCGAGTTGCTCACAAACTCTCCTGACTTTTTCCCTTGATTCGAACTCGGGGAATGTCGGGTAATAGACAATAGACAATAGACAATCGTTGCAGGAGTAGGTCATTCGGCCCTTCAAGCCAGCACCGCCATTCAATGTGATCATGGCTGATCATCCCCAATCAGTGCCCCGTTCCTGCCCTCTCCCCATATCCCCTGGCTCCGCTATTTTTAAGAACCCTATCTAGCTCTCTCTTGAAAACATCCAGAGAACCTGCCTCCACCGCCCTCTGAGGCAGAGAATTCCACAGACTCACCACTCTCTGTGAGAAAAAGTGTTTCCTCGTCTCCGTTTCTAAATGGCTTACTCCTTATTCTTAAACTGTGGCCCTTGGTTCTGGACTTCCCCAACATCGGGAACATGTTTCCTGCCTCTAGCGTGTCCAAGCCCTGAACAATCTTATATGTTTCAATGTTGGTAGTAAGCTCGTAGTTGCCCGTAGGAGCCTGGAGATGTTTTGTAGCGGCTCGTAATGCCAGCCGTAGGAACTCGGGGCATCAGGTAAGTCGGGCTGTCTTTACAACATGTTGAAAAATGTCCACGAGTCAAAAAAATAGCCCCAAGTATCTACGAAGTTTTAAATGACCTCCTCTTTATTCTAAGACTGTGGCCCCTGGTTCTGGACTCGCCCAACATTGGGAACATTTTTCCTGCATCTGGCTTGTCCAGTCCTTTTACAATTTTATATGTTTCTATAAGATCCCCCCCCCATCCTTCTAAACTCCAGTGAATACAAGCCTAGTCTTTTAAATCTTTCCTCATATGACAGCCCCGCCATCCCAGGGATCAATCTCGTGAACCTACGCTGCACTGCCTCAATCACAAGGATGTCCTTCCTCAAATTAGGAGACGAAAACTGTACACAATACTCCAGATGTGGTCTCACCAGAGCCCTGTACAACTGCAGAAGAACCTCTTTACTCTTATACTGAAATCCCCTTGTTATGAAGGCCAACATTCCATTAGCTTCCTTCACTGCCTGCTGTACCTGCACGCCAACTTTCAGTGACCGGTGTACAAGGGCACCCAGGTCTCGCTGCACCTCCCCCCTTACCTAACCTAACCCCATTGAGATAATAATCTGCCCCCTTGTTTTTGTCGCCAAAGCGGATAGTAACCTAGCATCAGTAAAGTATCTTTACTGTCGCTTCAAGCAGTCCGAATCCTGCATTGATCCAGCCCTATGCAACCCTGCACGCGGGGGGGGGGGGGGGGGGTGGCTGTAAAATTCCGTTTGCTGAAGGGCTTTCCATGAACCGGGAGGGGTATTTAGGTGGAATTTATTCAGCTGCGCTATGATTCATTCTGACCAGTGATTCATGCATCACCCAGACCCTTAATGCACTCAGGAAGCCATTTAATATGCTGCAGAGAGAGGGAAAAAAAGATTTATATCTTTTCTGAAAGGAAAATAATAACAAGAGCCGCTCGCTGGAAAGTAATGTTTGTTATTAATAAAAATAAAGAAACACGCTGGAAGTTAATTGGCCTTTAATGAAATATTCGACAAAACGGTTACATCACCGACGACCAATCCCTTTCAGGTCCTCTGCGTCAGTGTGAATTCACAAAGTGTTGCTGTTTCTGGTCTCTTACACAGCATTGTGGCACGGCACTGAGGAGGAGGAGGGGGGGGGGGGGTGGTGATGGAGATGGTTTTCTTAAGGGGGGTGGGGAGGGGGGGGGGTGGGTGGGTTGCGAGGGGATGGGTTGGGGTGGTCTAAAACACAGCTGGCGTCTCAAACCTGGCGTTTTCCCAGCCAAGTCCCCCCTCCCCCCCCCCCCACCCATCACCAAACCTGCCCAAAAAGCGTTTTGAAGTCGACTTGCTCCCCCCCAACCTCCCATCCCCACCGAGGCGAACGCACTAACTCACCCTGGCTCAATAGAGAATGATGTCATACTCTGACCTCAACACCAAAGCATGTTTATCACCCGAAAACACATGACTCTCGCAGCTCGGAGCACCAAACCCAAGCTGAAGAAGGACCCTTGTTATTAAGGATGAATATTATCAATATTAATAATTACCCTATACTAATAATAAGGCTCCTCATTATGAAGCAAAATTATTAATTACTATCATTAACAATTAATGATAGTGCTAGTGTACGGGGGGGGGGGGGTGATCGCTGCTCAGCGGCTTGGACCGAAAGGCCAGTTTCTGCACTGTATCTCAAAGTTTAAAGTCCAAAGACGATGCATTCAGCATATCTAGAAACATAGAAAATAGGTGCAGGAGTAGGCCATTCGGCCCTTCGAGCCTGCACCGCCATTCAATATGATCATGGCTGATCATCCAACTCAGTATCCTGTACCTGCCTTCTCTCCATACCCCCTGATCCCTTTAGCCACAAGGGCCACATCTAACTCCCTCTTAGATATAGCCAATGAACTGGCCTCAACTACCTTCTGCGGCAGAGAATTCCAGAGATTCTGTACCTGCCTTCTCTCCATACCCCCTCATGATTTTATACACCTCTATAAGATCACCTCTAATAATTAATAATTTTAATATTAGAATTATTTTTAAGGATAATTATTATTAACGATTGTTATAATTAATAATAATCATCCTTACTAATTATTTTAATTAAAAAATATTAATTATAATAATTATAATATTAAGTATATCATTAATTAACATATCAAAGAGCCAGCTGTTATCGGGCAACTGAATCATCCTACCACAACCAGAGAGCAGTGCTGAACTACTATCTACCTCTTTGGTGACCCTCGGACTATACTTGATCTGACTTTGCTGGCTTTAGCTTGCACTAAACATTATTCCCTTATGTATCTGTACACTGTGAATGGCTCGATTGTAATCATGTATTGTTTTTCTGCTGACTGGTTAGCGCGCAACAAAAGTTTTTCACTGTACTCGGTACTTCTTCTTCTTTGGCCCCCTTCGGTCGTGGCTGACCACAGGTGTCTCCAGGGTGCTAGTCCCTATATGGAGGACACCTGTGCGTGACTTTGTTTAACGTGGGGAGACTGGTGCACAGACAGCCACCACACGGTCCTTGACAGATCTGGGTCAGGATCCAGTGGCATGGAGTCCAAGACGACCGGAGACCCTTTTCTGCTGCAGCCTTCATCCGCCTTCCCAGCCGTTGTGACGTTAGCTCCACTAAGGTCAGCCATCGTCCTCCGCCTGTTCCACCGTTGAGGTCTTGGTTGGATTGCTCTTTGTCAGAGACTTCCCCCTCGACCTTACCGCCATGGGTGGCCCTACCAGGAGCACAGCTCCAGACGGCATCGCTCTCAGGATCTCAGGTCTACACAAGCTTCTCCACCACGACAAGGTGACGATCCACGGAGAAGTACACGTGACAATAAACCAAAGTGAAACGGAAACTTATTCATGCTACAAACAGGTTTGTAAGGGCTTGGAGTGGCCTGTAGTCAACTGGAGGTTCCACCATCATCACCTCGACCCTTGACGCACTCAAGAAGCCATTTGCATGCTATAGGAGTAGAATTGGGCCATTCGGCCCATCGAGTCTACTCCGCCATTCAATCATGGCTGATCTCTGCCTCCTAACCCCATTTTCCTGGGGTGGGAGATTGCAACCTTCACATGGTCCGCACTGTTTCGACGAATGCAATCAACCTGGCGTTGCCAATCAAATAAGATCAAATAGAACAAGTTGTCCTACAACTTTAAGCTATGCACGCCATACGCAAGAAGAAGAAGATCCCATTTTCCTGCCTTCTCCCCATAACCCTTGACTAATCAAGAATTTGTCTATCTCTGCCTTGGAAATATCCACTGACTTGGCCTCCACAGCCCTCTGTGGCAATGAGTTCCACAGGCTAGCTACCCACAAATTCACTGCAGATTTATCATGCTGCAGAAAGAGAAAAGGTGTTCCATGTTCTCTGTTTATGTTTACTCTGAACATAGATGACTTCACACAAAAAAACAACGTGCTGGAGGAAGTTAAGGCGGCACGGTGGCGCAGCGGTAGAGTCGCTGCCTTACAGCGCCAGAGACCCGGGTTCGATCCTGACTACAGGTGCTTGTCTGTACAGTTTGTAAGTTTGTACAGTTTGCAAGTTCTCCCTGTGGCCTGTGTGGGTTTTCTCCGGGTGCTCCCGTTTCCTCCCACAGGTTTGTAGGTTAATTGGCTAGTGTGTAGGATAGTGCTAGTGTACGGGGTGATCGCTGGTCGGCGTGGACTGAAGGGCCAGTTTCTGCACTGTATCTCTAAACTCTAGACTCTGTATTCAGCCAATCTTTTCCCCTCATGATTTTATACACCTCTGTAAGATCACCTCTTGGCTCACAGAAGGCAGTGGAGGCCGGTTCTCTGGATACTTTCAAGAGAGAGCTAGATAGGGCTCTTAACGATAACAGAGTCAGGGGATATGGGGAGAAGGCAGGAACGGGGTACTGTTTGTGGATGATCAGCCATGATCACATTGAATGGCGGTGCTGGTTCGAAGGGCCGAATGGCCTACTCCTGCACCTATTATCTATTGTCCTGCGCTCCAAGGAGTTGAGCCCTAGCCTGCTCAACCCTATATATGAATGAATGAATGAATAATGAATGAATGAATAAGCTTATTGGCCAAGCATTCACATACAAGGAATTTGCCTTGTATGTCCCACGGTACGAGTTCATTCCAAGAGCTCTCCCGAGTTTAAAAAAAATCAAACTCGTGATAAGCACGTAGCGGGTACATCGGAGCTCGGGGACGTCACTTAGCGGCTTGTAACGCAAACGGCAGGTACTCGGGAAGACTCGCTAACGGCAGGTAAGCACGGGAAGACTCGTGAAGATTATTCAACATGTTGAAAAATGTCCACGAGAGCCCCGTCTACCGACGAGCAGCCATTACCGTAAATCTCCGAGTTCGAATCAGGGCAAACTTGGGAGAGCTCTTGTAATGAACTTGCACCGTGGGACAGGGCTATTAGTGCTCCGCCCGCAAGTGACAACATGACATATAGTGACAGTTAGGAATGACACATTAAACATATATCCTGTGAATCTCGTTTGGACTGTCTCCAATGTCAACGGATCCGAATCTACATGTAGTTTCCCAAAGTGGCATCACCAGCACAAAGGCTCATTGCTTCATATCTACCCCGATTCCCATGGTGGACTTGACCTCTGAAACGCAAAAATCCCATACTGAACCTCTCTATCTTGGTCCTACTTCAAGACCGCCCTCAACACCACCTTCTTTGACCGAGTGTTATGGGTGCCCGAACTAACACCTCCTTATGTGGCTCGGTCTCAACATTTGCCTCCAAAGTTCTTCCACAACACCTTGAAACTTTTCAGCTACAAGAAAAGCACAACGTGAATTATTGTTGGCCACGGAGTGAAAGAAAATAATTACCTTTCTCGAAGCTAAGCCACTGGCTTGGCAAGGGACGAGGGTGGGTTGATATCCTGAGATAATATCCCACTGAATTGCGAGAAAAGTTAGGTAAACATTTGGAACGGGCAGGTATTTAGGCCCAGGGGACAGAGCGAAGTCCATCGAGAACCCACTTGCACTAAACATTATTCCCTTATCTTGCATGTATCTATCTTCTATATTACTAAATCTCTGATCTTGACCGCTTTTGGCCGACTGTGCTGCGATTTCCGAGAGAACGCCGCCACCTACGGCCGTCATTTTTGGCCACCTCGCCATATGAGTGCGGAGGATTTTTTCCGTCGATGAAAAATGAGAGAGATATTAATGTTTTTACAAAACTCTCCATTCTCTCTGCTGCCTCCGCTGGCGGCAGGGGGAGGGACTATAAAACCAGGAAGTGTCGTGCCTCACTCAATCTCTGCCAGACCCAGGAAGCGAGAGGGTCACGGCTCTCTGAGCTGCGAATAACACTGAACGCTCGTCTACTCCGCGGTGAGTCCCCTCGATGCGGCTGTAAAGTGGCTGCAGCCCTTTTTTAAAAGTTTGTGTTCACAAAATGAATTTTGGTTGTCGGGTGTCTGCAGCCCAATTGTTTGCCTCGCCTTTTTTTTAACAAGTTTGTGTTCACAAAATGAATTCTGGTTGTCGGGTGTCTGCAGCCCAATTGGTTGCCTTGGCTTGGCTTTTAAAATCGTTGCAACAGTTGGATGCCTACCCAAGCTACCATACAGCCCACAATGTCTATACTATCCCTCTGGAAACCAGTACCTTCGGCCCGCAACACCCATACTAGCGCAACAGACAGCCCCCCCACTGGTGAGCAGTATTGGAATTGGTGGAGAGGTGGAATATTGCGTTGGTGACCAGGCCTCCTGTGTGATGCTGGGACCCAACGGGTCCCACTTAATCTAGTATATTACTAAAACTCTCATCTTGTTTGTATGTATGCGTATGTGTGTGTGCGTGAAAACCCAAAACCCCGCTAAAAGGGTACATGATAGCGCTACTATTTTTGGCTGACCTTACTCACCGTTGTCCTGGGATGTGCAGTACCAAGTTTCGTTCAGATTGATGTTATATTTTACAAGTTATTGACATTTTAAACTTTACAAAAATCACTTTTCAAACCACTTTTCCACTTGCCCTGCCAGGCAGCCGTTTTCGAATGACGTCACAATGGGATGCCAAATTTCTTTTTTTTAAAAAACGCCATAGTTTTTTTTCCCGCGTGTACTTGCCTGGCCTCACAACGGAGACCCAACGGCTCCACGCGTAAGTTTCCTTCAAATTTATAAACGCCTCCACGGGTCCTCTATTCGCTTTATTAACTTTAACTTAATTTCAACCGACAATGGCACAACTTTGAATGCGGCAGTCGCGCAGTTTGGTGGAATATTGCGTTGGGGGAGCAGGCCCAACGGGTCTGCACTTGGTCTGATACACTATAAATCCAGAGTCCAGAACCAGGGGCCACAGTTTAAGAATAAGGGGCAGGCCATTTACGAATGAGATGAGGAATTTTTTTTCACCCAGAAAGTTGTGGATCTGTGGAATTCTCTGCCACAGAAGGAAGTGGAGGCCAATTCACTGGATGTTTTCAAGAGAGGGTTTGATTTAGCTCTTAGGGATAACGGAATCAAGGGATATGGGGAGAAAGCAGGAACGGGGATCTGATTGTGGATGATCAGCCATGATCATATTGAAATGGAGTATGATTCGAAGGGCTGAATGTCCTACTCCTGCACCTATTTTCTATGTTTCTATGTTTCCAAATGGCTCGATTTTAATCATGTATTGTTTTCTGCTGACGAGATAGCACGCAACTCCAAAACACGCACTCCAAAGACTGGAGGGGAGAGTAGACTCTGGGATGGATGTGCTTGAGAGGCGTATGAGGCACAAGGTGCAGGTCATCCTGAAAAACCACGGGCATCCCCTCCATATTATTCTGGAGAGTCAAAAGAGCACTCGGAACAACAACCGGCTCCTCTCCCTGCCCTGTAGAACGGAGCGGTTCAGGAGATCCTTCACCCCTGCAGCCATTAGATTTTATAATTCGGACCGCTAGGCTGTAGGGGGATGTATTTTGCAATTTGTAATTGTTAATTGTTAATTATTGGTCTTTTTAAGTATTTATTGCTCTCAGGTAGTGTCCACATTGTATTCTATGTATTTTCTGGCTGCGTTCGTTTTGAATCTGTGGGTTTGTTGGTTGGGGGCTTCTGGACATCTGAATTTCCCTGAGGGGATCAATAAAGTATTTATTATTATTATTATTATTATTATTATTACAGGTTTGTAGGTTAATTGTCTTGGGTTTGTAAACAATTTCAATTTCAATTTATTGGCATGATAAAAAACATTGTTATATTGCCAAAGTATAAAACATGACATACATATTTAAAATGCATAAGTATAAATACAAGTATACATTGCATGGATAGATATGTCCCTGTACATAAACTCGCAATAGGCCTATAGCCCTTTATTGATTGCTACACGTTCTTGCAGCTGTAAGCAGTACAACACAATAGCAAGTTTAGCAATTCAATATTAATTTCTTAGTGTCAGTTAATGTCAATTAGTGTGTGCGTACATATGTGCATGTTGGTCATTCACCGTCTCTCAGGTTATGGCATGCTGTTACGTATTGTGCACCAAGATGTGCCGTATTTCCTTCGCCAAGGATTATTCTTAGTTTTGATGTATCATCTAGTTCTTTAAAATCAGGGGTTGCCACACTGAGTTTGTCAATATACTTGGTATAAGTATAAATTGTCCGTAGTGTGTATCGGCTTGTGTTAATGTGTGGGGATCACTGGTCGGCGTGGACTCGGAGTGCCGAAGGGCCTGTTTCCGCGCTGTATCGCTAGACTAAACTAAGCAACAATAGATTTCCACCGTACCTCGGAACACGTGACAATAAACCAAATGGATCTGTCTGACCATTTTGTTGGTGTCCGGACACCAGACCTGGTACCAGCACAATGATCTTACTTTCAACGTGTGGAAAGGAACTGCAGATGCTGATATATAGACCGAAGGAAGATACAAAGTGCTGAAGCAACTCAGTGGGGTCAGGCAGCATCTCTGGAGAAAAAGGACGGGTGACGTTTCAGGTCGGGAGTCTGGAGAACGACCCCGACCCAAGACATCACCAATAATTGTTATCCCAGTGTTGTGGCATGACCCGCTGAGTTACTCCAGCACTTTGTGTCACCCAGTCTAGCAATGTCAGCAAGGCAAAGGGGATAGTGATCGACTTCAGAAAGGGAAGGTACACAAAAATGCTGGAGAAACTCAGCGGGTGCAGCAGCATCTATGGAGCGAAGGAAATAGGCAACGTTTCGGGCCGAAACCCTTCCGGGTTTCGGCTCGAAACGTTGCCTATTTCCTTCTGAAGAAGGGTTTCGGCTCGAAACGTTGCCTATTTCCTTCGCTCCATAGATGCTGCTGCACCCGCTGAGTTTCTCCAGCATTTTTGTGTACCTTCGATTTTCCAGCATCTGCAGTTCCTTCTTAAAGACTTCAGAAAGGGAAGCAAGTCACAAGCCCTGGTATATTTTGACAGCGCCAGAGTAAAGATGATCGAAAGGTTCACAGTTCTCGGAGTAAACACCACCAGCAACTTGTTCTGGGTTACGTAGAAACATAGACAATAGGTGCAGGAGTAGGCCATTCAGCCCTTCGAGCCTGCACCGCCATGCAATATGATCATGGCTGATCATCCAACTCAGTATCCCGTACCTGCCTTCTCTCCATACCCCCTGATCAGTTTAGCCTCAAGGGCCACATCTAACTCCCTCTTAAATATAGCCAATGAACTGGCCTCAACTACCTTCTGTGGCAGAGAGTTCCAGAGATTCACCACTCTCTGTGTAAAAAAAAAATTCTCATCTCGGTCCTAAAGGATTTCCCCCTTATCCTTAAGCTGTGACCCCTTGTCCTGGACATCCCCAACATTGGGAACAATCTTCCTGCATCTAGCCTGTCCAACCCCTTAAGAATTTTGTAAGTTTCTATAAGCTCCCCCCTCAATCTCCTAAATTCTAGCGAGTACAAGCCGAGTCTATCCAGTCTTTCCTCATATGAAAGTCCTGACATCCCAGGAATCAGTCTGGTTACCCATGACAAAGCCACGGCCAAGAAAGCACATCACCACCACCTTCATCAGAAGGCCGAGGAGGTTTGGCATGTCCTCAACAACTCTCACCAACTCCCGCAGAGGCGCCGCAGAGAGCGTTTTTTTTTTTCGGGATGCACCACAGCTCGGTTTGGGAACGGCTCCATCCTAGACCGCGAGAAATTGGTGAGAATTGTGGACGCCGCCCAGACCGTCTTATTTCAAGAGGGCTAGAGTACGAAAACAGGTGATGTAATGCTGAGGCTAGGAGGCGCTGGGCAGGTCATGTTTGGATCATCGTGAGCAATTTTGGGGACTAGTCAAGTCAAGTCAAGTCAATTTTATTTCTATAGCACAATTCTCGTTGACCAAAGTGCTTTACATCAGTGCAGGTACATACAGTGGTACATAGATCAACAATAGATCAACAATACATACATACATACATACATACATACATACATACATACATACATACATACATACATACATACATACATACATACATACATACATACATACAGTATACAGTATACTTTGAGTATAGAAGCAGGGAGGTTCTACTGCAGTTGTACAGGGTCTTGGTGAGACCACACCTGGAGTATTGCGTACAGTTTTGGTCTCCTAATCTGAGGAAAGACATTCTTGCCATAGAGGGAGTACAGAGAAGGTTCACCAGACTGATTCCTGGGATGTCAGGACTTTCATATGAAGAAAGACTGGATAGACTCGGCTTGTACTCGCTGGAATTTAGAAGATTGAGGGGGGATCTTATTGAAACTTACAAAATTCTTAAGGGGTTGGACAGGCTAGATGCAGGAAGATTGTTCCCGATGTTGGGGAAGTCCAGAACAAGGGGTCACAGTTTAAGGATAAGGGGGAAATCTTTTAGGACCGAGATGAGAAAAACATTTTTCACACAGAGAGTGGTGAATCTCTGGAACTCTCTGCCACAGAAGGTAGTCGAGGCCAGTTCATTGGCTATATTTAAGAGGGAGTTAGATGTGGCCCTTGAGGCTAAAGGGATCAGAGGGTATGGAGAGAAGGCAGGTACGGGATACTGAGTTGGATGATCAGCCATGATCATATTGAATGGCGGTGCAGGCTCGAAGGGCCGAATGACCTACTCCTGCACCTATTTTCTATGTTTCTATGTTTCTATACAGCGCTCCCTCAGAGGACCTCAAGAAAGGCTTGAGAGTAAAAATAAGTTTTTTTTATTTTTTATTTATTTTTTTATTTATTAGAAGTAGACATATTATAAAATGTAGTTACATATTATAGCAAAAAAAAAAACTTTTCATATACATAGTCATACATCAAATAAGTTTTAAGTCTAGACTTAAAAGAGTTGATGGAGGGGGCAGATCTGATGGGAAGAGCGATTCTGAGGAAGGATGTGGTGTCTGTATCTTTCCTCCCACACTCCAAAGATGGACAGGGCTGTAGGTTGGTTGGCTTTGTATAAGTGTAAATTGTCCCTAGCGCGTGCAGGATAGTGGTAATATGCGGGGATTGCTGGTTTGTGTGGACTCGGTGGGCCAAAGGGCCTGTTTCCGCGCTGTATCTCTAAACTAAACTAAACCAAAGAAAGGTAGATTCTTGATTAGTACGGGTGTAAAGGACCTGTCCCACTATACGAGTTTACCCAAGAGCTCTCCCGAGTTTAAAAAAAAATCAAACTCGTGGTAAGCACGTAGAATGTACGTAGCGGGTACGTCGGAGCTCGGGACGTCTCTTAGCGGCTCGTAACGCTAACGGCAGGTACTCAGGAAATGCGGTAAGCTCGTGAAGTTTTTTCAACATGTTGAAAAATGTCCATGAGAGCCCCGAGTACCTACGAGCGGCTATTACCATAATTCTCCGAGTTCGAATCAGGGGAAACTCGGGAGAACTCTTGAATTAGCTCGTACAGTGGGACAGGCCCTTTAGGGGGTGTGAGGCGAAGGCAGGAGAATGGCGTAAAGATGGAGAGATGGTTCAGCTACGATAGACTTGATGGGCCGAATGGCCTAATTCTGCTCCTATGACTTATGACCTTATGACCCTTTCAATGACTCAATTTCTACCTCACGCTGCCTCGGCAAGGCCAGCAGCATCAATCAAGGACGAGTCGCACCCTGGCCACTCCCTCTTCTCCCCTCTCCCATCGGGCAGAAGGTACAGAAGCGTGAAAACGCACGCCTCCAGATTCAGGGACAGTTTCTTCCCCGCTGTTATCAGGCAACTGAACCATCCTACCACAACCAGAGAGCAGAGCTGAGCTACTATCTACCTCCTTGGAGACCCTCGGTCTATCTTTAAACGGACTTTACTGGACTTTATCTTGCGCTGAATGTTATGCCTTTTGTCATGTGTCTGTACACTGTGGACGGCTCGATTGTCTGGTTAGCACACAATTAGAGTTTTTCACTGTACCTTTGTACGTGTGACATCAACCTAAACTAAACCTAACTAAATTAATCGTTTCCTTGCTGTGAGATTCTGTAGCGATGGTTTTCAGTATCTGGGAATTGTGAACTTTTGAGTGGATTTTCTGGAAATGTTCATATTGGCTAGAAATCGAACACTGCAAGGTTTTCAGGTGTTCTGACCAAAAGCAATGTTATTTTTGTAACGTTAAATGTCTTTGCTTGTTTGCAGTGTTGGAGTTGCCATTAATTGGTCAGTAAGTTTATAGATGACATTAAAATACGTGGTATCACCGAGAATATCAATAGACAATAGACAGTAGGTGCAGGACGAGGCCATTCGGCCCTTCAAGCCATTCAATGTGATCATGGCTGTTCATCTACAATCAGTACCCCGTTCCTGCCTTCTCTACATATCCCTTAACTCCGCTATCACTAAGAGCCCTATCTAACTCTCTCTTGAAAGCATCCAGAGAACCTGCCTCCACCATTCTCTGAGGAAGAGAATTCCACAGACTCACAACTCTGTGTGAACATTTTTTTAAATATTTTTTTTATTTTTTATATAATCGACAATTGCAGCAGGATCTCGACCAGCTAGGTAAATGCCAAATGGGATTCAGTTCAGTTTGGTGCGAGGTGTTACATTTTGGGAGGTCAAACAATAATCTATTGTTGGCACTGGGATCTCTCAGCATATGACAGTCCCGCCATCCCGGGAATTAACCTTGTAAACCTACGCTGCACTCCCTCAACAGCAAGAATAATAATAATAATAAATTTATTTTATGGGCGCCTTTCAAGAGTCTCAAGGACACCTGAATGTCCTTCCTCAAATTAGGGGACCACTATGAAGAAGGGTCTTGACCCGAAAACTTCTCAGTGAACAGTAGGGTCTTGGGGAGTGTCGTAGAACAGAGGGGCCGAGGCGTACAAGTATCTAGATTCCACGAAAGTGGTGTCACAAGTGGGCAACGGCGGTGAGGATGGCATTGGCATGCTGACCTTTATCAGTTAGGGCATTGTGCATAGAACACAAAATTTCGGGTCAACCCGAAACGTCACCCATTCCTTCTCCCCAGAGATGCTGCCTGTCCCGCTGAGTTACTCCAGCATTTTGTGTCCACCTTTAGTGTAAACCAGCATCTACAGTTCCTTCCGACAGATTGGGTATCGGAATTGGGATGTTCGGTTGCAGTTGTAGGAGGCTGCATAACTGTTGCAGTTACGTGAGGCTGCACTTTGAGTAGAAACTTGTCCAGTTCTGGTCACCATGCTACTGGAAAGATGCTATTTAGCTGCCAAAAGTGCAAAGGTTTACGAGTGTTGCTATGACTTGAGCGTCTGTCACAGGGTAAGGTTGGGTTGCCTACCATGACCTGCCTCTCTTATTTTCCACCTCTCTTCACCCCCATTACAATCAATTGACAATAGACAATAGACAATAGGTGCAGGAGCAGGCCATTTGGCCCTTCGAGCCAGCACCGCCATTCAATGTGATCATGGATGATCATCCCCAATCAGTACCCCGTTCCTGCCTTCTCCCCATATCCCGATTCCGCTATTTTTAAGAGCCCTATCTAGCTCTCTCTTGAAAGTATCCAGAGAACCTGCCTGCACCGCCCTCTGAGGCAGAGAATTCCACAGACTCACGACTCTCTGTGAGAAAAAGTGTTTCCTCGTCTCCATTCTAAATGGCTTACTCCTTATTCTTAAACTGTGGCCCCTGGTTTTGGAATTCCCCAATATCGGGAACATGTTTCCTGCCTCTAGTGTGTCCAAGCTCTTAACAATCTTATATGTTTCAATGAGATGCCCTCTCATCCTTCTAAACTCCAGAGTGTACAAGCCCAGCTGCTCCATTCTCTCAGCATATTACAGTCCCGCCATCCCGGGAATTAACCTTGTAAACCAATGCTGCACTCCCTCAATAGCAAGAATGTCCTTCCTCAAATTAGGGGACCAGAATGAAGAAGGGTCTTGACCCAAAAACTTCACCGGCCCACGTTCTCCAGCGATGCTGCCTGACCTGCTGAGTTACTCCGACACTTTGAGACCTTCCGTGTGTGAATCGGCATCTGCAGTTCCTTGTTCCAACTCCAGTTCTATGTTGTCCCACGCTCCCATCCATTCCCCGTGTACTGGAGGGAAATTAATTTTCAACGGCCAATTAGCCTACAATCCCGCGCCGCTTCGGGGTATGGGAGGAAATCGGAGCGTCTGCTGTTTCATTTTACCGGGTTGTATGCAAAAACCAAGTATTTCACTGCCCCTAGGTACATGTCACAATATAGTAACCTTGAATTAAACTTGGAAGGGTAGTGTAGCATTTCAATGCACTACCCTTGTGACCCTGAATTATTTGTTTGTTACTATGACTAGTATTGCCAACTGTCCCGTATTAGCCGGGACATCCCGTATATTGGGCTAAATTGGTTTGTCCCGTACGGGACCGCCCTTGTCCCGTATTTGACTGCAACTACTCGGGTCGAGGGGACTGTCGGGTCGGAGCGCCGCGTCCGGCCCCGCCTCACCCGACGTAGTGCAGCCCATGGAGTGCAGCAGCAGAGTCTCGCTCGTGGCCCCGTCGGTCAGCAGCCCGGCCAGCTGTCCGACCTTGGGACCTATGCTTACCACCGACACCACCACCACCGATTATCGGTTCAGGTGTTGGAGGGGGCGCCGGACGTTGCGCGCGATGTCGCGCGGCCCTGGCCAGAACTCCTCAGCTGGCCCGCCGGCTGGGCTTTGTGTGCAGTCCAGCACCCGGGCAAACACATCATTCACCCAGCCACGGCCGAGTCGGTCGACGAATTGCCGTGGGGAATTTGTCCCTTATTTTGACCTTTTCTCCCCTTATTTGGGAGTGAGAAAGTTGGCAACCCTAACTACGACTGACTTTTGCAAATTCATTTACAGAAGAAAAAATAGTCACACTGCAAAATGTGTTCAAATGTTTCACTGAGGTTAAATGTCAATCGGGCAAGTGGCTTGTGGAACACAGTCGACTTTAACAACACACCTTCAGTTCTCGTTTCAAATTTTTAACTTATGATTCACTGCTGAGGATATTTTCGAAACCAGACCCAGGAGGGAGCAAAGAAAGTGTTGGGTTTCTTGAGAGGCAATTGGCTTCTTAGTGCCCGTCTCGGGAATGGCCATCTTTATTTAAGTTGTTACTCATGATTATGGGCCAAAGATTGAGTTTCCGGGAAAGCCACTTGAACGTCACGACGACTTTGGTAAATATTTATTATTGAGGGGGACCGATGCGGTGAAGCCAGAAAGATCAACTTTCATCACAGCTACATCAGGCTTCTCCTCATCGAATGGCACCGAGCTTACACCGAGACCTAGACATCGTTCAATGAAATTCTAAAAATCCAGGGGCCGGAAACTTGAAATAAAAACAGAAAATTCTGGGGAGAAAAAAAAAATTCAGCGGACCAGAAAAAAAAAAGTGTTTTTATGTCCTCTAGAGATGCCTGACTCGCTGAGTTACTCCAGCACTTTGTGTTCTATCTGAATTTGGGATTTGGTGTGATAGGTAGGTCTGGAGAGCTTTTGGTACATTGACCATCAACAGACATGGTACTGAATATATAAACTGGCATGTGTAGTGAGGAACTGCAGATTGGTTTACCCAGAAGATAGACACAAAATGCTGTAGTAACTCAGCGGGACAGGCAGCATCTCTGGAGAGCAGGAATGGGTCGAGACCCTTCTTCAGACTTGAACATTTTTACTTAAAAAGTTTAAGTTTCAGGTCTGGGACTCGAACAGGGATGCCAGAACTAAAATAATTTTAACATGTTTCATCTTTCCCCATCACAAAATTCAAGGAGGTCAAAACAAGGAACTGCAGATGCTGCTTGCCAGAAGATTAGTTTATTTGAGAGATACCCACCGGGCCCGTGCTGACCGGCGATCACACTGAACACTAATTCGATCCTAGTTCTGTGGACAATTTACAGAAGCCAATTAACCTACAAACCTGGATGGCTTTGGGATGTGGGATGAAACTGGGGCACCCGGAGAAAACCCACGTGGTCACGGGGAGAACGTGCAAACTCCGCGCAGACAACAGGTCCGTGGTCAGGATCGAACCCGGGTCTCTGGCACTGCAAGGCAGCAACCCTATCCCTGTGTCACTTTGCCACCCAAAGAGAAGACATAGAGTGCTGGCGTTACTCAGCGAGTCAGGCAGCATCTCTGAAGAACATGGATAGGTGACCCTACTTCAGACTGATTGGGACCCTACTTCAGACTGATTGTAAGGGTGGGGGGGGGGGTGGGTGGGGGGGGGGGGTGGGTGGGGGGGGGGGGTTGGGGGCAAAAAAGCTGGAGGAGAGGAGCTCCAGAATAAAGAACACGGACAAGTGATGTTTCAGTTCAGGACCCTTCTTCAGCTCGCCTCATCTGTATCCACCTATCACTCGCCAGGCTTTGCCTCACCCCCCCCCCCCACAATCAGTCTGAAGAAGGGTCCTGACCCAAACTGTCTCCTATCCATGTTCTCCACAGATGCTGCCTGACCCACCAAGTTACTCCAGCACTCAGTGCTTCTTTTGTAAACCAGCACCTGCATTTCCTTGATTTCACATTTATGAAGAGAGAGGCTAGTCTTAAGTTAGGTTTCATGTTGTTACGTGGGCAGTGGTTGGCATCTGGAACATTCAGGCTCTCCCCCACCCTAGTCGGCCTACTAGATTAAATATTTGTATCCCTCTGTTGTAATCCCTTCCACAGCCAACAATCGACCATTGTGGGCTCCACCTTTCCTCTGTCCCTTTTCATACCTCTAGTTTCCCTCTCCTCTGCTCTCAGTCTGAGGAAGGGTCTCGACCTGAAACGTCACCTAGCCCATTTTCCAGAGATGCTACCTGGCCCACTGAGTTACTCCAGCATTTTGTGTCCATCTTCAGTGTAAACTGGCATCTGCAGTCCCTTCCTGCACATAATTAGGAAGGACACATTGATTGTAGACTTTAGGAGAGCTCCCCCTCCCCTCACCCCACTCACCATCAACAACACCACAGTCACACCTGTGGAGTCTTTTAAGTTTCTGGGAACCATCATGTCCAAAGGCCTTAAATGTGGGGCCACCATCGACTCCACAGTCAAAAAGGCACAACAGAGGATGTACTTCCTGCGGCAGCTGAGGAAGCACAATCTGCCACAGGCAATGATGGTCCAATTCTACACGGCCATCGTAGAGTCTGTCCTCACCTTCTCCATCATGGTCTGGTTTGGCTCAGCAACCAAGCACGACACCTGGAGGCTGCAGCGAATCATCCGATCAGCAGAGAAGGTTATTGGCTGCAACCTTCCCTCCATTGATGAACTGTACACTGCAAGGGCCAGGAAGCAAGCGGGCAAGATCATCTCTGACCCCTCTCACCCTGGCCACAAACTCTTTGAATCACTTCTCTCTGGAAGGCGACTCCGGACTGTCAAAGCTGCCACAGCCGGACATAAAAACAGTTTTTTTCTACGAGTAGTTGCTCTACTCAACAGCCAAAAATCTGTAGCCTCCCTTTGATCTGGTATTTTATTTAATTCACATGTTTAATCAATAATGTTTTATTATTAATGTTTAATGTTTTATGTGTCATTCTTAACAGTCACTCTATGTCATGTTGTCATTTGTGGGTGGAGCACCAAGGCAAATTCCTTGTATGTGAATACTTGGCCAATAAACTTATTCACTCATTCATTCATTCATTCATTCATTCATTCATTCATTCATTCATTCTATTACTAAATCTAAGAAACATTCAGACTGACTTTTAAATAGTCAAGGTTTAGTGGGATACGGTACTAATGAAGCAGTCAAAATAAGTACAGATGAGCATGAAGGGCCTTTTGTAGAAGAACTTTTTTCACACAGAGAGTGGTGAATCTCTGGAACTCTCTGCCACAGAGGGTAGTCGAGGCCAGTTCATTGGCTATATTTAAGAGTGAGTTAGATGTGGCCCTTGTGGCTAAGGGGATCAGAGGGTATGGAGAGAAGGCAGGTACGGGATACTGAGTTGGATGATCAGCCATGATCATATTGAATGGCGGTGCAGGCTCGAAGGGCCGAATGGCCTACTGCTGCACCTAATTTCTATGTTTCTATGTTTCTATGAAGGCCAGTATGGGCAAAGTGGGCTGAAGGCCCCGTTTCTCTGCTGCATAGCTCTGTTGACTGCTTGACTGCAGAAGCATTGGAGTGTAAATGAATGTGGGATACCTTCAACAGTTCAATGGTCTTTTATTATCACAAGTACCAAGGTACAGTGAAATTATTTTTTTAGTATTCAGATCAGAATATTAATGCTCTCCATAATACGTACACTAAGTACTTTTGACATAGAAAATGCCCATTGAGTCTGTACGGGGTGGCACGGTGGCGCAGCGGTAGAGTTGCTGCCTAAAGCCCCTGTCCCACTTAGGAAACCTGAACGGAAACCTCTGGAGACTTTGCACCCCACCCAAGGTTTCCGTGCGTTTCCCGGAGGTTTTCGTCAGTCTCCCTACCTGCTTCCACTACCTGCAACCTCCGGCAACCACCTGCAACCTCCGGGAACCACATGGAAACCTTGGGTGGGGCGCAAAGTCTCCAGAGGTTTGTTCAGGACAAGGGGTCACAGCTTAAGGATAAGGGGGAAATCCTTTAAAACCGAGATGAGAAGAACTTTTTTCACACAGAGAGTGGTGAATCTCTAGAACTCTCTGCCACAGAGGGTAGTCGAGGCCAGTTCATTGGCTATATTTAAGAGGGAGTTAGATGTGGCCCTTGTGGCTAAGGGGATCAGAGGGTATGGAGAGAAGGCAGGTACGGGATACTGAGTTGGATGATCAGCCATGATCATATTGAATGGCGGTGCAGGCTCGAAGGGCCGAATGGCCTACTCCTGCACCTAATTTCTATGTTTCTATGTTTCTATGTTTCTAAGTGGGACAGGGGCAGACAATAGGTATCTTAGAACTCAAGAGTCAAGTCAAGTCAAGCAGTTGCCCAAGCCAAGTTTCCTAAGTGGGACAGGGGCATTACAGCGTCAGAGACCCGGGTTCGATCCTAACTACGGGTGCTGTCTGTACGGAGTTCGTTCGTCCTCCCCTGTGACCGCGTGGGTTTTCTCCGGGTGCTCCGGTTTCCCCTCACACTCCAAAGACGTACAGGTTTATAGGCAAATTGGCTTCGGTAAAAATTGTAAATTGTCCCCAGCGTGTGTAGGATGGTGCTGGTTTACGGGACGATCGCCAGTCGGCGTGGAATCGGTGGGCCGAAGGGGCTTTTTTTTTTCCGCGCTGTATCTCTAAACTTGACTGAACTCCAGGGACAACTCCAGTAGGAATTCTTCTCAGCTGGGTTCTGAGTTGGAACTGCTAGTCTCCGGAGTTCCCCTAAACTGATCACTTTCATAAATACATAAACAGAGTAACAATTAGAACAAAGTCTACTTCTTCCAGCTAATTTAGTTCCTCCACTAAAAACCCCCAAAAATAATAAACCATGCCCGTCATATTCCAGCTTAAATATATTTGCTCTTCACCAGTCCAAGCATTGATTCGAGTCAACGCCTACACAGGCAGAGCTGTTTCTTACACTTGCTCTTTTACACTCTAACATAAACTGCCCATGCCTTACATGGCTTTCCTGAAACTGTCCGACTAAACGACTTCCAGCGATTGAGGTGAACCAGTGCTGTTTTCCCCCACCTGATTGAAAATAATTCTTCCGCATACGATCGGAAAAGGATAAATCAAGAAACCAATGCCAAATAGCATAGGGGTGGTGTTGCTGCCTTACAGCGCCAGAGACCCGGGTTCGATCTGGACTATGGGAGTCCAGTCTGTACGGAGTTTGTACGTTCTCCCCGTGACCTGCGCGTGGGTTTACTCCGGGTTTCCCCGCTTTCCTTCCACACTTCTCATACGTGATGCGACTTGGGCGGGGGAGGGATAGAAACATAGAAACATAGAAAATAGGTGCAGGAGTAGGCCATTTGGCCCTTCGAGCCTGCACCGCCATTCAATATGATCATGGCTGATCATCCAACTCAGTATCCTGTACCTGCCTTCTCTCCATTCCCCCTGATCCCTTTAGCCACAAGGGCCACATCTACAGTAACTCCCTCTTAAATATAGCAGGATGGAGAGAGAGGGGACACAGTTCCCCCCCCCCCCCCCCCCCCCCCCACAAGTCGCACAAGCTTCTCGTTTTCACCCAGCAAACAGCTAACCAATTTCAATAGACAATAGACAATAGATGCAGGAGTAGGCCATTTGGCCCTTCGAGCCAGCACCGCCATTCAATGTGATCACGGCTGATCATCCACAATCAGTACCCCATGCACGGGGATGACAGATGGCACAATGGGCTAAGTGTTCGGCTGGCAACCGGAAGGTAGCCGGTTCGAATCCCGCTTGGAGTGCATACTGTCGTTGTGTCCTTGGGTAAGACACTTAACCCACCTTTGCCTGTTTGTGAATGTGTGTGAGTGATTGGTGGTGGTCGGAGGGGCCGTAGGCGCAGATTGGCAGCCACGCTTCCGTCAGTCTGCCCCAGGGCAGCTGTGGCTACAGAAGTAGCTTACCACCACCGAGTGTGACTGAGGAGTGAATGAATAATGCGATGTAAAGCGCCTTGAGTATTAGAAAGGCGCTATATAAATCCCATCCATTATTATTATTATTACCCCGTTCCTGCCTTCTCCCCATATCCCCTGACTCTGCTATCTTCAAAAGCCCTATCTAGCTCTCTCTTGAAAGTTTCCAGAGAACCGGCCTCCACCGCCCTCTGAGGCAGAGAATTCGACAGACTCACAACCCTCTGTGTGAAAACGTTTTTCCTCGTCTCCGTTCTAAATGGCTTACCCCTTATTCTTAAACTGTTGCCCCTGGTTCTGGACTCCCCCAACATCGGGAACATGTTATCATTGTTACTTTTTTTGCTTATCTTTCATTCATGGTTCTTTATCTCTCTACATCATCGTCTATATCTCTCGTTTCCCTTTCCCCTGACTAGTCTGAAGAGGGGTCATCCACTTCCTGTCCCCCTAAGTTACCCCAGCATTTTGTGTCTATCATTGGCTTAAACCAGCACCTGCAGTTCCTTCCTGCACACAAGGTCAGAGTGGGAATGGGAAGGGGAGACGATGACCTGATGTGTGGCCCAGACATGATGGGCTGAAGGGCATGTTCCTATGCTGTACTGTACTATGTAACCTAGCCTCGTACTCTTACCGGCATATTACTCCCAACCCCATGAGCACTGTTTGTTTATTAATCTCTTCATTATCAAAGGTCTTCTCAGAATCCGAATGCACCAGATCAGCCAATTCCTCCTCTTAACCTAGTCTGCTGTCCTGCTCCTATTTCCCAAATAACAGGTCCAACCATTTTCCCGATACTATCTTGGATTTAGTTCAAATTGCAAATTGTTGAGGAACTCAGTGAGTCAGGCAGCATCTGTGGAGGTCAGGTCAATGGGTATTTTTAAGGTGGACATTGACAGATTCTTGATTAGTGCGGGTGTCAGGGGATATGGGGAGAAGGCAGGAGAATGGGGCTGAGAGGGAGAGATAGATCAGCCGTGATTGAATGGCGGAGTAGACTTGATGGGCCGAACGGCCTAATTCTGCTCCTGGAACTTTGAACTTGTGAACTTATGAATGGAGAGGCAATGTTTCAGACTGGACCTCTCCTCAGTCTGAAGAACTGCCCCGATCAGAAATGTCATCTGTCCATTCCCTCCAGGGAAGCTGCCTGACCCGTTTACTTATTCCAGCACTTTGTGTTTTCCAGAAGATTCCAGCATTAAAAGTTGGATTAAAAGTTTATGATTTTCTTCTCCCAAATTTCTTAAGAACTGGTGATATATTTGCCTCCTAATCTGCGGAAATCAGTCTAGACTTTTTTTTTTTTTTAATTTAGAAATACAGCGCGAAAACAGGCCCTTCGGCCCACCGAGTCCGTGCCGACCACTGATCCCCGCATATCAACACCATCCTACACCCACTAGGGACAATTTGCAATTATACCAAGCCAATTAACCTACAAACTTGTACGTCTTTGGAGTGTGGGAGGAAGCAGGAGATCCCGGGGAAAACCCACGCAGGCCACGGGGAGAAGGTACAAACTCCGTACAGACAGGCACCCGTAGTCGGGATCGAACCCGGGACTCCGGCGCTGTAAGGCAGCAACTCCTCTTGCCGCCCTGCAAAATCTTTGCAACATTGGAAGATATTGGATTGGATTGGATTTAATTTATTGTCATTGTCTAGAGACAAGGAAATGCTATTTTCCTTACAGTCGTACAGATTAAAAAAAGCACAGAACACAGAAGTCCACGATACAAACATCTCCACAGCGGCACCAAAGTTCCCCACTGTGAGGGAAGGAACCAAAGTCCAGTCAACCTCCTCGCTGATCTTCCCAGATGTTCACCCGTGGTCGGGGCCTCCCGCGCACCCCATGGTCGCCACTACGGGCGGCCCTAATGATCACGCCCTCTCGCCGGGAATGATGGAACCCCAACGTCGAACGGGAGAACAACCTCAGCGGCCCGGACCTCTAAATCGGCCACCCTCCCACCGGAGTCCGCGGCTCCCGAAGTCCACAGGCCGGGCTGGGTGGAGATTCACGCTGGCGAGCCCCGACAAAGGGTCGCAGGACTCCGCGATGTTGGTCAGCGCCGCCCGCGTTGGGAGCTCCGCGAACCACAGCTCCGCGGTGTCGATGCAGCAGGCCCAACACTCCGGAGCTCCAAACGGCGATCCCAGGTGAGGCATCGCCCGTTCCGCGATGTATCCAGCGCTGCGCCGCCGCCACTGGAGCTCTGGTCTGGTCCCGGCAGGAAATAATAATAATAATAATGGATGGGATTTATATAGCGCCTTTCTAATACTCAAGGCGCTTTACATCGCATTATTCATTCACTCCTCAGTCACACTCGGTGGTGGTAAGCTATTTCTGTAGCCACAGCTGCCCTGGGGCAGACTGACGGAAGCGTGGCTGCCAATCTGCGCCTACGGCCCCTCCGACCACCACCAATCACTCACACACATTCACACACATTCACACACAGGCAAAGGTGGGTGAAGTGTCTTGCCCAAGGACACAACGACAGTATGCACTCCAAGCGGGATTCGAACCGGCTACCTTCCGGTTGCCAGCCGAACACTTAGCTCATTGCGTCATCTGTCGTCCCAAGATCCCAGGAAAGGCCTCGCCAATCCAGTAGGTGGGGGGGGCGAGGACGCTACTCGAATAATAGTCGCATCCTCTCCAGGAAGCGACTGAAAGACGGTTTTCCCCTTACCATACCCTCTTCCCCCCACAAAAAAACAACCCAAAACATACTTTAAATATAACAGAAAAGATACCAGACTGAAGGCGGAGGCAGCCATTAATAGCACCACTGGATCTACTGGTGCATCCACTATCTCCATCGATACCTTGGGATGCAGGTCTTCAGGTTCATAATTGTATAAGGTCTTGGAGCAGAATTAGGCCATTCGGCCCATCAAGTGCCATTCAACCATGGCTGATCTATCTTTCCCTCTCAACCCCATTCTCCTGCCTTCTCCCCATAACCCCTGACACCCGTACTAATCTACTGAGCGGATTATTCGCTGTCAGCATTCCTGAATTTCTCTATCATTTCCCTCTGCCGAAGGCTGACCTCTTCCTGTTCAGTCGTCGCTCCCAGCAAGGTCCGGAAGGTTTACTGCATCTTCTTCAAGAAGACAGACAGAAAATATTTGTTTAATTTCGCCGCCACTTCCTTATTCCCCAACACAATTTTTTTTTCCTGTCTCGGTCTGCAAGGGACCTTTGCTAACTGGTTCCCTGCCACATGGCAACGGAAACCTCTGCAATTTGTTCTTCTTTTTCTCTGTAGACTCGTTTTTCATTCTCCTTTTATCCTCATCAATTCCTCGCTGAAAATGGAAGTCATTCGGGAAGGCTTCCAATCTTCAGGCTTACTTGAGTGGACGTTTCGGGTCGGGATCCTGAAGGAGATTTCTGATCAGAAAGGTCACCGAGAGTAATAGATTCATAGATTAATACAGTGTGGAAACAGGCCCTTCGGCCCAACTCGCCCACACCGGCCAAAAATATCCCAGCTACCCTAGTACCACATGCCTGCGCTTAGTTCATGACCCTCCAAACCTGTCCAATCCATGTACCTGTCCAACTGTTTCTTAAACGATGGGATAGTCCCAGCCTCAACTACCTCCTCTGGGAGCTTGGTCCATACACCCACCCATACACTGTGTGAAAAAGTTACCTCTCGGATTCCTATTGAAATCTTTTCCCCTTCACCTTGAACATATGTCCTCTGGTCCTCGATTTCCCTACTCTGGTTAAAAGACTGTGCATCTACCCGATCTATTCCGCTCATGATTTTGTATACCTCTATAAGATCTCCCTTCATCCTCCTACGCTCCATGGAATAGAGACCCAGCCTACTCAACCTCTCCCTATAACTCGCACCCTCTAGTCCTGGCAACATGCTCGTAAATCTTTTCTGAACCCTTTCAAGCTTGACAATATCTTTCCTATAACATGGTGCCCAGAACTGAACACAATATTCTAAATGCGGTCTCGCCAACATCTTACACAACTGCCACATGACCTCCCAACCTCTGACTGATGAAAGCCAAAGTGCCAAAAGCCTTTTTGACCACCTTATCTACCTGCAACTCGACCTTCATGGAACCATGCACCTGTATTCCTAGATCTCTCTGTTTTACAACACTACCCAGAGGCCTACCATTTACTGTGTAGGTCCTGCCCTTGTCCGACATCCCAAAATTCAACACCTCACACTTCTCTGTATTAAATTCCATCAACCATTCCTCCGCCCACCTGGCCAATCGGTCCAGATCCTGCTGCAATCGTTCACAACCATCTACACTATCTGCAAAACCACTAACTTTTGTATCATCAACAAACTTGCTAATCTTGCCCTGTATGTTCTCACCCAAATCATTGACGTAGATGACAAACAGCATGTTCTCCAGGGATGTTGCCTGACCTGTCGAGTTGCGCCAGCATCTGGTGTCTTTCATGGGCAGTTCTTTTGTTTCTACATTCAGGCTTATTGATCTTTTCGACAACATTATGAGCATTTATCTTTAATATTTTTCGCTTTTCAGGCTGGTCTGAATCACTTTTAGATTGGAGGGTTATAGACACAAAATGCTGGAGTATCTCAGCGGGTCAGGCAACATCTCTGGAGAAAAGGAATAGGTGATGTCAGAACCCCCTCTCCAGACTGAAAGATAGAGAAGGCCAGAACAAAACAGGGCTGACCTGAAATGTAATCTATTCCTTTTCTCCACTGATGCTGCCTGACCCGCTGAGTTACTCCAGCATTTTGTGTCTATCTTTGGTGTAAACCAGCATCTTCTACCCACTGTTCAAGAAGGAACTGCAGATGCTGGAAGATCGAAGGTATACAAAATTGCTGGGGAAACTCAGCGGGTGCAGCAGCATCTATGGAGCGAAGGAAATAGGCGACGTTTCGGGCCGAAGCCCTTCTACCCACTATCACTTTTACCATTTTGGTTCTTGTTCCTTAAAGGCATGTATATTTGTTACAACAATTAATTTAGAGAGCTAGATAGGGCTCTTAAAGATAGCGGAGATGGGAGATATGGGGAGAAGGCAGGTACGGGGTACTGATTGTGGATGATCAGCCATGTCTGGGATGTCTGGACTTTCATATGAAGAAAGACTGGATAGACTCGGCTTGTACTCGCTAGAATTTAGAAGATTGAGGGGGGATCTTATAGAAACTTACAAAATTCTTAAGGGGCTGGACAGGCTAGATGCAGGAAGATTGTTCCCGATGTTGGGGAAGTCCAGAACAAGGGGTCACAGTTTAAGGATAAGGGGGAAATCTTTTAGGACCGAGATGAGAAAAACATTTTTCACAGAGAGAGTGGTGAATCTCTGGAATTCTCTGCTACAGAAGGTAGTTGAGGCCAGTTCATTGGCTATATTTAAGAGGGAGTTAGATGTGGCCCTTGTGGCTAAAGGGATCAGGGGGTATGGAGAGAAGGCAGGTACGGGATACTGAGTTGGATGATCAGCCATGATCATATTGAATGGCGGTGCAGGCTCAAAGGGCCGAATGGCCTACTCCTGCACCTAATTTCTACGTTTCTATGTTTCTATGATCGCAATAAATGGTGGTGCAGGCTCGAAGGGCCGAATGGCCTCCTCCTGCACCTATTTTCTATGTTTCTATGAGTGTGAGAGAAAACCAGAGCACCCGGAGAAAACCCACGCGGTCACAGCGAGAATGTGCGATCTCTATACAGACAGCACCTTTGGTAAGGATTGAACCCGTGTCTATCGCTAGTATCTGCGGTTCCTTCTTACACGTACTTATATATTTTTAGTTTATTGGATGCTTTGGCATAATTCAGATGTAATGTCTGGAAACATTAGGTTTAGTTTAGTTTAGTTTAGAGGTACAGCGCGGAACCAGGCCCTTTGGCCCACCGAGTCGGCGCTGACCAATGTTCGCTGTACACTAGCACTATCCCTCACACTAGGGACAATTTACAATTTACCAAAGCCAATTTACGCACAAACCTGCACGTCTTTGGAGTGTGGGAGGAAACCGGAGCACCCGGAGAACCCCCACGCGGTCACAGCAAGAACGTGCGATCTCTGTACAGACCACACCTTTGGTCAGGATCGAACCGGGGGTCTCTGGTGCTGTAAGGAAGCAACTCTACCGCAGCGCCATCGTGCCAAGGTAGATTTTAGACTTAGACTTTAGAGTTTCGAGATACAGCGTAGAAATAGCCCTTCGGCCCACGAGTCCATGCTGACCACACCTTACACTATAATCTTACACACTAGAGACAATTTAAGTAAGTAAGTAAGTAACTTTATTGGCCAAGTATTCACATACAAGGAATTTGTCTTGGTGCTCCGCCCACAAGTAACAACATGACATACAGTGACAGTTACGAATGACTCAGAAAACACCGAACATTAATAATAATAAAACATTAATGATAAAACACCATTGATCAAGCATGTGAACCAACAAAATACCAGATCAAAGGGAGGCTACAGATTTTTGGCTGTTGAGTAGAGCTACTACTCGTGGATAAAAACTGTTTTTATGTCTGGCTGTGGCAGCTTTGACAGTCCGGAGTCGCCTTCCAGAGGGAAGTGATTCAAAGAGTTTGTGGCCAGGGTGAGAGGGGTCAGAGATGATCTTGCCCGCTCACTTCCTGGCCCTTGCAGTGTACAGTTCGTCGATGGAGGGAAGTTTGCAGCCAATAATCTTCTCAGCGGATCGGACGATTCGCTGCAGCCTCCGGATGTCGTGCTTGGTGGCTGAGCCAAACCAGACCATGATGGAGAAGGTGAGGACAGACTCTACGATGGCCGTGTAGAATTGGACCATCATTGCCTGTGGCAGATTGTGCTTCCTCAGCTGCCGTAGGAAATACGTCCTCTGTTGTGCCTTTTTGACTGTGGAGTCGATGGTAGCCCCTCACTTAAGGTCCTTGGAGATGATGGTTCCCAGGAACTTAAAAGACTCCACAGATGTGACTGTGGTGTTGTTGATGGTGAGTGGGGTGAGGGGAGGGGGAGCTCTCCTAAAGTCTACAATCAGTTCCACTGTCTTAAGAGCATTGAGCTCTAGGTTGTTGCGATGGCACCAGGACCCCAGCTGTGACACTTCCTGTCTGTAGGCAGATTCCTCCCCATCCTGGATCAGTCCAATCAGGGTTGTGTTGTCCGCAAACTTGAGAAGCTTGACGAGGTGTCTGTGGAGGTGCAGTCGTTGGTGTAGAGAGAGTAGAGGAGAGGAGAGAGTACGCAGCCTTGCGGTGCTCCTATGCTGAGTGTTTACGGGTCCGAGATGTGCTTTCCCAGCCTCACATGCTGCTTCCTGTCTGTCTGGAAGTTAGTGATCCACTCACAGAGGGGTTCAGGCACAGTCAACTCGGAAAGTTTGGAGTGTAGTAGCTCTGGCACAATGGTGTTGAATGCAGAGCTAAAATCAACAAACAGGATCCTCGCATAGGTCCCCTGGTGGTCTAGGTGCTGTAGGATGAAGTGCAGGCCCAGGTTGACTGCATCATCCACAGGTCTATTGGTCCGATATGCAAACTGCAGAGGGTCCAGCAGGGAGTTTGTGACATTTTTCAGCTTGGCCAGCACAAGCCTTTCGAGTGTCTTCATGATTACAGACAAGCCTGCAGTCATTAAGACAAGTAATCCTTGCCTTTTTGGGTACAGGGACAATAGTGGAGACAGCACCCGTAGTCAGGATCGAACCCGGGTCCCTGGTGCTGTGAGGCAGCAACTCTACCGCTGTGACACCATGCTGCCCTGTTAAGTTTCTTTAGCGGTTAAATTGTCTTGAACCAAAGGGTGGAATATTTCTCAACACACCTCTGCCCAGAGGTGTCAACCTGAAGGGTCTCACAGTGACAGAATCCTGGACTCATTATAAGTTCACAGAGCAAGCAGTGTTATCCAGCATAAAGCAACATTTTGAACCAGAACATTTTAATAAAGGCTACAGTTTGATGAGAGAATAATTCACAAATTTGTGCCAGTGATTACTAAAACTAAATAAGACCAGCACAGTAAGTCTGTTTATGTTCTGTGGTAGTTCCCATGTTGTGGGTGAGGCTTATATAGAACCAAATGTATTTCTGGTTCAATTAATACTCAAAATGGTTCTGACGGGAATAGTGGCTTTACTTTAGACTTTAGAGATACGGCGTGGAAACAGGCCCTTCGGCCCATCGAGTCCGTGCTGACCAATGATCCCCCCCCCCCCCCCCCCCGTACAGACAGCATCCCTACCCGACACTAGCAAAGAGGTCCTTCTGCAGTTGTACAGGGCCCGAGTGAGACCACACCTGGAGTATTGTGTGCAGTTTTGGTCTACAAACTTGAGGAAGGACATTCTTGCTATTGAATGCAGTGTGGGTTTACAAGATTACTTCCTGGGATGGCGGGACTGTCATATGCTGAGACAATGGAGCGGCTGGGCTTTTATACTCTGGAGTTTAGAAGGATGAGAGGGAAATCTTATTGAAACATATAAGATTATTAAGGGTTTGGACACACTAGAGGCAGGAAACATGTTCACGATGTTGGGGGAGTCCAGAACCAGGGATCATAGTTTAAGAATAAGTGGTAAACCATATAGAACAGAGATGAGGAAAAACCTTTTCATCCAGAGAGTTGTGAGTCTGTGGAATTCTCTGCTTCAGAGGGCAGTGGAGGCTGGTTCTCTGGATGCTTTCAAGAGAGAGTTAGATGGAGCTCCTAGGGATAGCGGAGTTAAGCGATATGGAGAGAAGGCAGGAACGGGGTGCTAATTGTGGTTCATCAGCCATGATCACATTGAATGGCGGTGCTGGCTCGAAGGGCCGAATGGCACCTATTGTCTATTGTCTATTATACTACGCACTATTTACATTTCTTACCGAGCCCAATTAACCTGCAAACCTGCACGTCTTTGGAGTGTGGGAGGAAACCGAAGATCTTTGAGAAAACCCACGCGGTCACGGGGAGAACGTGCAAACTCCGTACAGACAGCACCCGAGGTCAGGAACGAACTGGGGTCCCTGGCGCTGCGAGGCAGCAACTCTACCACTGCGCCACCATGCCGCCCTGAAGCTCTGAACTGAATGAGCCAGGGAAAGTCTAACGCCAATGCGTTTGGTACAGAATCAATGGATGCTGAAATCACCCTGACAGCCCTGTCCCACTGTACGAGTTCATTCCAAGAGCTCTCCCGAGTTTAAAAGAAATCAAACTCGTGGTAAGCACGGAGAATGAACGTAGCGGGTACGTCGGAGCTCGGGGACGTCCCTTAGCGCTAACGGCAGGTACTCGGGAAGACTCGCTAACGGCAGGTAAGCACGGGAAGACTCGTGAAGATTTTTCAACATGATGAAAAATGCCCCGAGTACCGACGAGCGGCCATTACCGTAAATCTCCGAATTCGAATCAGGGCAAACTCGGGAGAGCTCTTGGAATGAACTCGTACCGTGAGACAGGGCTTTAAAAGACGAATTAAACTAAGGAGGTGCAGCGCAGATCAGAATATCTCATGCTAAAGACTCTGCTCTATGAATGGCTGGAGACTTCAAACCAGATGCCAAGCCAAAGGGGCAGTTCCATCACCTCCCACCACATGAGGTCATCCACTCTTATTAACTCCCATCTAAACGTGGACCTGTTGAGAATGACAACATCCATCAACAACCACCATGATGGAATCAGAGAGGAATGTTTGGACCTGAAGAGGGAAATCTGATATTTGAAAACTATTTAGTTATGAAAAGAAGAAGGAACCGGCATTTTTTATGCTACCTGTCGCGAAATGAAATAGGAGCAAGCTTGGGGCAAGTGGTCCCTCGAGTCTACTCTGAGAGCTCACAACATCGAGGCTGGTCTAATCTTGGCCACTGTTCTACTTTCATACCTGTCCCCCTGTGTCCTTGACTACCCTAAAGACCAAATCGGTATTTCAGCCCTGAATTAACTGCATGACTCACTCTCCACATCGTTCGACAAACACTCTCGACCCTCCGAGGGAAGGAATTCGCCCTTAGCAAGGTGTTACGAGCTACCGGGCTTTGCCGCCTGGGTTTAGATTTTCTCCACAAGACAGCGATGTCCTCTTGGCTTCTACTCCATCAAGTTAACCAACCTCCCTTCTGGTCTGAAGAAGGGTCTCGACCCGTTCCTTCTCTCCAGTGATGCTGCCTGTCCCGCTGAGTTACTCCTGCAATTTGCGTCTATCTTCCTTCCATTGACTGCGTCTGCACCTCGCGCGCGCTGCCTCGGCAAGGCCAGCAGCGTAATCAAGGACCAGTCGCACCCCCGGCCACTCCCTCTTCTCCCCTCTCCCATCGGGCAAAAGGTACAGAGGTGTGAAAACGCAGATTCAGAGACAGTTTCTTCCCAGCTGTTATCAGGCAACTGAACCATCCTACCACAACCAGAGAGCGGTGCTGAACTACTATCCACCTCACCGGTGACTCTCAGACCATCCTTGATCGGACTTTGCTGGCTTTACCTTGCACTGAACATTGTTCCCTTATCATGTATCTATATAGCTCGTGTGTTGTCTTTCTGCTGACTGGATAGCACGCAACTAAAGCTTTTCACTGTACCTCGGTACACGTGTCAATAAACTAAACTAAAGATAGCCTGCAGGAGGAGGTTGAGCAGGGTGGGACTTTATTCCTTGGAGTGCAGGAGGCTGAGGGGTGACCTTATAGAGGGGTATCAAATCATGAGGGGAATAGATAGGGTGAATATCTTGTAGTTTTGCTTATTTGTAGTTTTAGAGATACTGCGCGGAAACAGGCCCTTCAGCCAACCGAGTCCGTGCTGACCAGTTATCACCCAAACACTAATTTTATCCAACACACTGGGGACAATTTACAGAAATCAACTCGCCAAAAAAAAGGGGCGGTCACTGTGGCGCAGCGGTAGAGTTGCTGCCTTACACCAAATACAGCGCCGGAGAACCGCTCTCGATCCCAACTACGGGCGCTGTCTGTACGGAGTTTGAACGTTCTCCCCGTGACCTGCGTGGGTTTTCTCCGGGATCTTCAGGTTCCTCCCACACTCCGAAAGCGTACAGGTTTGTAGGTTAATTGGTTTGGTAAATGTAAAAATTGTCCCAAGTGGGTGTAGGATGGTGTTAGTGTGCGGGGATCGCTGGCCGGCGCGGACCCGGTGGGCCGAAGGGCCTGTTTCCGCGCTGTATCTCCAAACTAAACGAAGTAAACCTGCTCGCCTTTGGAATGTGGGCGGAAACCGGAGCACAGGGAAACATAGAAACATAGAAACACATAAGATAGGTGCAGGAGCAGGCCATTCGGCCCTTCAAGCCGTTTTGCTTATTTGTGGCTTTAGAGATA
Source organism: Amblyraja radiata (assembly GCF_010909765.2). Classification (NCBI taxonomy): domain Eukaryota; kingdom Metazoa; phylum Chordata; class Chondrichthyes; order Rajiformes; family Rajidae; genus Amblyraja; species Amblyraja radiata. The sequence goes on from NC_045969.1 coordinate 4,402,009, forward strand.
CTTTGCATTCAATATGATCATGGGTGATCATCCAAACTCAGTACCCTGTTCCACACGGAGGAAACCCACGCAGGTCACGGGGGAACGTACAAACTCCGTACAGACAGGATCGAACCTGGGAAACTACCGCTCCACAACTGTACCACCACTGTACAGCTTGATTATATTCATGTTCTGTATAGATTATTATATTGACTGGATATCCAAACAAAAGCTTATCATTCTGCAGAGCGATGCGGTCATACAGTAACACAGTGCGGAAACAGGCCCTTCGGCCCAACTTGCCCGATGCCGACCAACATGCCCCATCTACACTAGTCCCACCTGCCCCATTTGGCCCATATCCCTCTAAACCCATCCTACCCGTTTTTTAGGGGATTAGTTTAACATTACAAATGTTTTTTAAACCAGTATCCTTGACGATAATAAGAAACAAACTAATTATCACTGCTCTTAATCCCCTTCAGGTAACAAAAGGAATCATCAATTATTCTCTCGGAGCCTTTTCCCTGAAAGAAACTGAAATACAAGTGTCACAGGGGGCAGGAGATATCCCTGTATATTGTTTGTGCTGTAAACCAAACAGAAATGGGATCTATTCATAAGTTCATAAGTGATAGGAGCAGAATTAAGCCCTTCGGCCCATCAAGTCTACTCCGCTGGTACACAAAAATGCTGGAGAAACTCAGCGGGTGCAGCAGCATCTATGGAGCGAAGGAAATAGGCAACGTTTCTGGCCGAAACCCTTCTTCAGTCTACCCTGCTGTTCAATCATGGCTGATGTATCTCTCCCTCCTGACCCCATTCTCTTGCCTTCTCCCCATGACCCCTAACATTCGTACTAATCAAGAATCTATCTATTCGGTGGCGCAGTGGTAGAGTTGCTGCCTGCACCAGAGGCCACGGGTTCGATCCTGACCAGGCATGCTTGTCTGTACGGAGTTTGTACGTTCTCCCCGTGACCTGTTGGGGGAGTCCAGAACCAGGGGTCACAGTTTCAGATTCAGGGGTAGGCCATTTAGGGCTGAGATGAGTGAAAACCTTTTCACCCAGAGAGTTGTTAATCTGGAATTCTCTGCCACAGAAGGCAGTGGAGGCCAATTCACAGGATGTATTCAAGAGAGAGTTGGATTTAGCTCTTAGGATATGGGGAAAAAGCAGGAACAGGGTAATGATTCTGGATGATCAGCCATGATTATATTGAATGATGGTGCTGGCTCGAAGGGCCGAATGGCCTACACCTGCACTTATTTTCCATGTTTCTAAGACCTGCGTGGATTTTCTCTGAGATCTCCGGTTTCCTCCCACACTCCAAAGACGTGCGGGTTTGTAGGTTCATTGGCTTGGTGTTGGTGTAGGGTGGTGTTAGTGTGCGGGGATCGCTGGTCGGCGCGGACTCGGGGAGCAGAAGGGCCTGTTTCCGCAATGTACCTCTAAACTAAACTAAAACTGTGGTCTTAAAAATATCCCTACCAGCCTTGGCAGGTTGAGCCGTGACGTTGGTGCCAGGATTCAGCGGTTATGTTACTGGGTTACTAACATTGAGCCACTGAAACTTAAATACAGTTTAGCAAATGTTTATGCAGCTTATGCCGGGGACTGGAGGGGTTTGGTTCACATGCGAACAGAAGGGATTAGTTTAACTTGGCATGGCGTTCGGCATGGGCACTGCGGACCGAAGGGCCTGTTCCTGCAATGCTCTGTTCTGTGCTCTGTACTAAATCGGAATGAAAGACCAGCATAGAGACACGGAAAATCGGAGCAGTCGAAGGCCAATTAACCCTTCGAGTCTGCGCCGCCGCTCAATATGACTTTGCATGTTTCCTCCCACATCCCACAAAGACGTGCAGGTTCGTGGATTAATTGGCTTCTGCCCAACGCATCACCGGTTCCTCGCTCCCCTCCATTGAGTCTGTCCAAAGCAAGCGTTGTCTGCGGAGGGCGCTCAGCATCGCCAAGGACTGCTCTCACCCCAACCACGGACTGTTTACCCTCCTACCATCCGGGAGGCGCTACAGGTCTCTCCGTTGCCGAACCAGCAGGTCCAGGAACAGCTTCTTCCCGGCGGCTGTCACTCTACTCAACAACGTACCTCGGTGACTGCCAATCACCCCCCCCCTCCCCGGACACTTATTATTATTTATTCAAATCATTTGCTATGTCGCTCTTCCAGGGAGATGCTAAATACATTTCGTTGTCTCTGTACTGTACACTGACAATGACAATTAAAATTGAATCTGAATCTGAATCTGAATCTTCTGTACATTAGCCCCGACTGTGTGTTAGATAGAGCTAGTGCACGGAGGGTCGCTGGTGGGTGAGGCAGCATCTATGGAGCGAAGGAATAGGTGATGTTCCGGGTCGAGCCACTTCTTCAGTCTGGAACGGGGTACTGATTGTAGATGATCAGCCATGAATATATTGGTGCAACAAAACGAATTGTTTCAGGACTGGGTGAAAGATGGTCAAGAATATAAATACCGATCTCCTATCTCCTACATTCTCTTTCTCTTTCATCTCCTTTTTTAAAAAAAATTGATTGGGTTTTTTTTCCTCACATTCTCTCTCTCTTCCTTTTTCTTTTTCACACACCATACATCACATGTATTTCTATTTTCTATTATCTATTCTCTCTTTCTCAAAAAAAATGAACATAAAATGTAACATGCCAATATATATGTGGCACCTTGGTGCCACATTACTGTACTTACTTCTAATAAATAAATTTAATAAAAAGAAGAAAATAAAGCCATGAATGTATTGAATGGCTCGAAGGGCCGAATGGCCTCCTCCTGCACCTATTTTTCTATGTTTCTATTTTTCTTGCTTCCATTTCCCGTCCCACACCCCCCCCCCCCCACCCGCCACCTCCATCCTTCAATCTGAAGAAGGGTCTCAACCCGAAACGTCACCTATTCCTTCGCTCCATAGATACAGGGAGCAGTGGAAGCAGAAACGTTAAATATATTTAAGTCTAAAATAGATGGTTTTTTAGCTGCCAAGGGGATAAGGGGCTACGGGGAGAGGGCAGGGATATGGACTTAGGTATGGTTAGTATAGTAAGACCTGAGTGATCTCCTGGACAAGTGTCGATCGCCTGGATTGGGGTCGGAGAGGAATTTCCCGGATTTTTTTCCCGAATTGGACCTGGGTTTTTATCCGTTTTTTTTGCCTCCCCCAGGAGATCACGCGGTTCTTGGGGTGGAGAGGGGTGATAGCGGTATAAAGGGGAGGGTAGTGTCTTGTGTTCTGTGTCTTGTGTCTACTGTTTGTGGGTAAGTGTGTCTGTTTAGTGTTCAGCCATGAGCGAATGGCGGTGCGGGCTCGACGGACCTGGTGGTCTACTCTCGCACCTACTTTCTATGTTTCTATACTGCCTCACCCGCTGAGTTTCTCCAGCATTTTTGTCTACCTTCGATTTTTGCAGCATCTGCAGTTCTTTCTTAAACAGGGGATCGCTGGTTGGGGTGGACTCTGCGGGCGGAAAGCCCTGTTGCCATGCTCTATCTCTAAACTAAACTAAACTAAACTAAACTGGATCCCCATTAGCACATCTTCCCCTCCCTCTCATCAGCACGTCTTTCCCACCCATCTCGTTAGCATGTCTTCCCAAACCAACAATGGACCATTGTGGACTCCACCCTTCCTGAGGTCATTTGTTGTCGACTTCCTGATTTGTTCTGAATTTTTTTTGTTTCCAGTATCCGTTTCCCCCCCCCCCCCCCCACCCCACCGCACACCAACCCTGCACCCCACCCCACCGCACACCATCCCACCCGCCACCTCTATCTTTCACGTTGAAGAAGGGTTCCGACCCAAAACCTCACCTGCTCTCTTTTCTCTAGAGGTGCTGCCCGACCTGAAGACAGACAGACACAACATGCCGGAGTAACTCAGCGGGGCAGGCAGCATCACTGGAGAGAAGGAACAGGTGACGTTTCGGTTCGAGACCCTTCTTCAGACCCTAGGTGCTACCTGACCCGTTAAGTTACCCCATCATTTTGTGCCTGTCTAAACTATCTAAAATGTCCACAGGGTACAACACTTAATAGAAACATAGAAACATAGAAAATAGGTGCAGGAGTAGGCCATTCGGCCCTTCGAGCCTGCACCGCCATTCAATATGATCATGGCTGAACATCCAACTCAGTATCCCGTACCTGCCTTCTCTCCATACCCCCTGATCCCTTTAGCCACAAGGGCCACATCTAACTCCCTCTTAAATATAGCCAATGAACTGGCCTCAACTACCTTATATGGCAGAGAGTTCCAGAGATTCACCACTCTCTAATGCAAAGGTGTCACATGGAAGTCTGATTAAAGTAAGTTCAAATGATCTTTTAGCTACTTTCCGCCTCATATTCCTCACTTTCTCTGGCCCTAAAAATAATATTAACTTCTCTGGAGTAAATTTAATGATTTGGGTATAATCGCGTTCTGTGGTAGCAAATTCCTCAGGCTCACCACTCTCTGGGAGAAAATAATGTCTCCCTGTCTCAGTCTTAACCCGCTTATCCCTTCTCCTTAGACTGTGACCTGTGGTCCGAGGATCTCCGTCATTAGAAAAAGCTTCCCTGCAATAAATCTGTGCCCTTCCGCACCAGTGATAGTCACTATGAAGCCACTGTTAACATTCAGTTCAATAATGTGTAGGAAGGAACTGCAGATGCGGGTTTAAACCGAAGATAGACGCAAAAAAGCTGGAGTAACTCAGCGGGACAGGCAGAATCTTAAGGGATTGGACAGGATAGATGCAGGGAAAATGTTCCCGATGTTGGGGGAGTCCAGAACCAGGGGTCACACAGTTTAAGAATAAGGGGTAGGCCATTTAGGACAGAGATGAGGGAAAACTTTTTTCACCCAGAGAGTTGTGAATCTGTGGAATTCTCTGCCACAGACGGCAGTGGAGGCCAATTCACTGGATGTATTCAAGAAAGAGTTAGATATAGTTCTTAGGGCTAACGGAATCAAGGGATATGGGGAGAAAGCAGGAACAGGGTACTGATTGTGGATGATCAGCCATGATCATATTGAATGACGGTTCAGGCTCGAAGGGCCGAATGGCCTACTCCAGCAGCTATTTTTCTATGTTTCTATTTTTCCATCTCTGGAGAAAAGGAATGGGTGACATTCTGGGTTGAGACCCTTGTTCAGACTGAGAGGGAAACAACAGATATAGATGGTGATATGGAGAGATATAGGACAAATGAATGAAAGATATGCAAAAACGTAACGATGACAAAAGAAATAGGCCATTGTTAGCTGTGGGCTAGGTGAAAACTAGTTACAGACAATGAGTCTCAACAAGACCACTTCGAAGCTAGTACAAAGATTTGGGTGGGGGGGGTGGATGGAGAGAGAGGGGATGCAAGGGTTACTCAAAACCTGTCCCCCCATGTTTTGAGAGGGGTGGGGGAACAATCCCCCCCCCATGTTTGTGAAACATGTTACAGCAAAACCGCCCGGGAATGGCTGTAGTCCCCAGGTCGCCTGTGTGTCCCGGGAATGGCTGTAGTCCCCAGGTCGCCTGTGTGTCCCGGGACTGGCTGCAGTTCCCAGGTCGCGAAAACGAATTGAAACAAAATTCGACCGCGGGCCGGATGATTTTGGGTTATGGGCCGTGGGCCTTAGGTTGCCGACCCCTGTCCTAGATGTTAGGCCTCATTGTGTCCCCCCCCCCTCCCCCCCTCCATGTTTTAAAAGCGATTTCCGCCCCTGCGCTGGCTTGTAAGCATTTCAAAAATGTTTCCTCTGAAACCTCAGAGGTTGAGGAGAGGCTTGGTCAGAAGTATATAAAATGATGAGAGGCAAAGTTAGGGCAGACAGTCAGAACCTTTTACCCATGATGGATCTGTCGAACATTAGAGGGACGACAGATGGCACAATGGGCTAAGTGTTCGGCTGGCAACCGGAAGGTAGCCGGTTCGAATCCCGCTTGGAGTGCATACTGTCGTTGTGTCCTTGGGCAAGACACTTCACCCACCTTTGCCTGTGTGTGAGTGATTGGTGGTGGTCGGAGGGGCCGTAGGCGCAGAATGGCAGCCACGCTTCCGTCAGTCTGCCCCAGGGCAGCTGTGGCTACAGAAGTAGCTTACCACCACCGAGTGTGACTGAGGAGTGAATGAATAATGCGATGTAAAGCGCCTTGAGTATTAGAAAGGCGCTATATAAATCCCATCCATTATTATTATTATTATAGCCATTAGGTGAGAGGGGAAAAGTTTCGTGGAGTTGTGCGGGGCAAGTGTTTTTTACACAGAGAGTGGTGGGTGCCTGGAACGCGCTGCCAAGGGTGGTGGTGGAGGCACATACGATAGTGGTGCATAAGAGGCTTTTGCAAAGACACATGGAAGTGTAGAGAATAGGGGGGATATGGACCACGTACAAGCAACTGATATCAACATTATTTAGTTTAAGATAGACACAAAATGCTGGAGTAACTCAGCGGGACAGGCAGCATCTCCGGAGAGAAGGAATGGCGACATTTCGGGTCGAGACCCTTCTTCAGACTGATGTCGGGGAGGGGGGGCAGGACAAAGATAGAATGTAGGCAGAGACAGTAGGGCTAGTTTAGTTTAGTCTAGTTTCGTTCAGTTTCGTTTGAAGGGCCGAATTGCCTACTCCTGCACCTATTGTCTATTGTCCATAGTTTAATTTTTTTTAATTTAGCGCCTTCTCTCTAGGTCTCATTCCTCCTCCCCAGAGATGCTGCCTGACCCGCTGAGTTACTCCAGCATTTTGTTTCAATCTTTAGTTTAGTTTAGTTTAGTTTAGTTTAGTTTAGTTTAGTTTTCAGATACAGCGTGGAAACAGGCCCTACGGCCTACTGAGTCCGCGCCGACCAGCGATCCCGGTTCATAGGACTATCCCACACACACTAGGGACAATGTACACTTTTAACCAAGGCCAAATAACCTACAAACCTGCACGTCTTTGGAGCGTGGGAGGAGACCGGAGCACCCGGGGAAAATGCACGCAGGTCACGGGGAGAACGTACAAACTCCACACAGACAGCGCCCGTAGTCAGGATCGAACCCGGGTCTGTGGCGCTGTGAGGCAGCAACTCTACCTCTGAGCCACCGTGCCATCCCAGGTGCAGCACAGGGGAGGGCTCAACCCTGCACAATACTGTTCTGTGACTACGTCTAATTGAAACATCAGTCTATGAAAGTAAGCATGCAGGTACAGCAGGCAGTGAAGAAAGCGAATGGCAAGTTGGCCTTCATAACAAGAGCAATCGAATATAGGAGCAAAGAGGTCCTTCTGCAGTTGTACAGGGCCCTAGTGAGACCACACCTGGAATATTGTGTGCAGTTTTGGTCCCCTAATTTGAGGAAGGACATTCTAGCTATTGAGGGAGTGCAGCGTAGGTTCACAAGGTTATTTCCTGGGATGGCGGGACTGTCATATGCTAAGAGAATGGAGCAGCTGGGCTTGTACACTCTGGAGTTTAGAAGGATGAGAGGTGATCTTATTGAGATATAAGATTATTAAGGGTTTGGAATCGCTAGAGGAAACATGTTCCCGATGTTGGGGGAATCCAGAAACAGGAGCCACAGTTTAAGAATAAGGGGTAAGCCATTTAGAACGGAGACGAGGAAACACTTTTTCACACAGAGAGTGGTGAGTCTGTGGAATTCTCTGCCTCAGAGGGCGGTGGAGGCAGGTTCTCTGGATGCTTTCAAGAGAGATAGGGCTCTTAAAGATAGCGGAGTCAGGGGATATGGGGAGAAGGCAGGAAAGGGGTACTGATTGGGGAGGATCAGCCATGATCACATTAAATGGCGGTGCTGGCTCGAATGGCCGAATGGCCTACTCCTGCAACTATTGTCTATTGTCTATTGTCCCTCAGAATAGAGCATTTATCGTTCCTGCCCAGCTCGGTGTTAAACCCGCAGCTACGTGGCTGACTGTGAAACTATCCAGCCAAGCACTCAGCCCACTGCCAGATAGGGATGGGCAAGAGACGCTGGCTTTGCCGCAAGAATGAAAATAAATCAAAGCTTATTTTAACAGCCATGCTACTGTTGTGCCACAGACAGAAGGTCTGACCAAGAAGCCTACAATCGCAGAGTGCAATTTGGATCAGTCCCATGGGTCAGCTGAAAGGCATGAAATGGGGCTGGAAATACTCTTGTATCTCAGGCTGCATCCGTGGGAAGAGAAACTGAGTTTACGTTTCAGGTAGAAGAGCCTTAAGAATAAGGGGTAAGCCATTTGGGAGACGAGGAAACACGTTTTCTCACAGAGAGTTGTGAGTGTGGAATTCTCTGCCTCAGAGGGCAGTGGAGGCAGGTTCTCTGGATGCTTTCAAGAGAGAGCTAGATAGGCTCTTAAAAATAGCAGAGTCAGGGATATGGGGAGAAGGCAGGAACGGGGTACTGATTGGGGATGATCAGCCATGATCACATTGAGTGGCGGTGCTGGCTAGAAGGGCCGAATGGCCTACTTAAATTTAAATTTCTTTATTTATATAGCACATTTTTAGTCAACTTGCATTGACCCCAAAGTGCTACACATAATTACATCCACACACACAGGCAAAGGTGGGTGAAGTGTCTTGCCCAAGGACACAACGACAGTATGCACTCCAAGCGGGATTCGAACCAGCTACCTTCCGGTTGCCAGCCGAACACTTAGCCCATTGTGCCATCTGTCATCCCTGCACTTCTGCACCTATTGTCTATTGTCTATTGAAGAGCCTATAAAATAAATTGTCCTTGGTGCAGGGTAGTGTTAGTGTGCGGGGGTTCGCTGGTCGGTGCGGACTCGGTGGGCCGAAGGGCCTGTTCCCGCTCCGTATCCCTGAGGTAAACTGACCGAAACTAAACTGGAAAGTTTAGAAAGTTCACAAACTTCTTTTGAATGCAAGGGGCTGCGGGGGAGTGGTGGACTCAGCCCGGGTCCATCACACCACAGGCCTCATCACCATCAACAACATCTACAGGAGGTGCTGCCTCGAGAATGGATATGGGGATATGGATATTGATTTATCGGCTTGTGTGCAATTAAACATCACATGGTCACGGTGGCGCAGCGGTAGAGTTGCTGCCTTACAGCGAATGCAGCGCCGGAGACCCGGGTTCGATCCCGACTACGGGTGCTGCCTGCACGGAGTTTGTACGTTCTCCCCGTGACCTGCGCGGGTTTTCTCTGAGATCTTCGGTTTCCTCCCACACTCCAAAGACGTACGGGTTTGGAGGTTAATTGTCTTGGTAAATGTGTGTAAAAAGAAATTGTCGCTAGTGAGCGTAGGATAGCGTTAATGTGCGGGGATCGCTGGTCGGCGCGGACCCGGTGGGCCGAAGGGCCTGTTTCAGCGCTGTATCTCTCAACTAAACCAAACTAGAATGACGCAGTGAAATTCATTTTGCATATTATGTCGGCCGTGTTTGGCGCCGTTTCATCGTGTTCTCAGTCTTGGCCTCGTGTTATCCTCCACCGCTGTAGACCGCGTCCGGCCCACGTGCTAGAAGGCGGCCTCTATCATCAAGGGTCCTCCAAGACAGACGCAAAATGCTGGAGTAACTCAGCGGTACCGGCAGCATCATTGTAGAGAAGGAATGGGCGACGTTTCAGATGGAGACCGTCTGAAGAAGGGTCTCAGCCCGAAACGTCACCCATTCCTTCTCTCAAGAGATGCTGCCGGTCCCGCTGAGTTACTCCAGCATTGTGTGTCTTTCTTCGGTGTCAACCAGCATCTGTAGTACCTTCTTCAGACTGAAGAAGGGTTTCGACCCTATTTCCTTCGCCCCATAGATGCTGCCGCACCCGCTGAGTTTCTCCAGCATTTTTGTCTACCTTCGATTTTTCCAGCATCTGCAGTTCCTTCTTGAACATTTTATCTGCTCCACTGCGAAATCTCCTTAAGGTATGCCGGCTTTGAAGAAGTTCTCCTCCTCCCTCCGGAGACAGTTGCACAACCTCCTCTCTAACTGCTCCCCCTCTGTGATTCCCCCTTCCCTCCAAATCTACGACCACATCCTAACCCAGACCCGATACCACAGCCACATCTGCTTCCTCAGGACATGCCTTCGCCTCCATCTCATACCTCATGGCTTCCAGCTCCAGTCCCTTACCTCCCAGTTCGGACCCAAGCCGGACTATCGGTACCGACGGGCTATCCTCCGGCATACCCAACAATTCTCCAACCGGGCACTGAGATCCACCCTGGCCGTGATGCGCCGGCACCAGCAGGACCTCGCATTGACTCTCCCGGAACTTCGGGCCCCACTCACCCAGACCTGCAACGGACCCCAACTATACTCCACCCGCCGCAAGATCCACCTCTTCAATCAACGACTCCTGGCCCACCTTAACTCCACCAAGGGCCTGAAACTAGCCCGCCTCCAGGCCGCTCCTGCCACAGACACTCCGCGACTCGACCGCCTGCAGGCTCCGGGTCCAACTCTGGCCCACGCCGCCTGCCCGAGTCCCGTGACGCCATCTTGACCACGAGGAGCAGCTCCAGCTCTCACCAGGGCGCCGCCTTCTCCAACTTGCTGCCGCTGACCTTCACCTGCCTACCGATGACGTCCAGCCTCGCTGCCTCACCGGTAACTCGGACTTTCTCCCCCTCCCCACCTCACTATGCTTCAGAGTGAAGAAGGGTTTCGGACCGAAACGTTGCCTATTTCCTTCGCTCCATAGATGCTGCCGCACCCGTTGAGTTTCTCCAGCATTTTTGTCTACTTAATAATCTTATATGTTTCAATAAGATCACCTCTCATCCTTCTAAACTCCAGAGTGTACAAGCCCAGCGGCTCCATTGTCTCAGCATATGACAGTCCCGCCATCCCGGGAATTAACCTTGTAAACCTACGCTGCACTCCCTCAATAGCAAGAATGGCCTCCCTCAAATTAAGGGACCAAACCTGCACACAATACTCCAGGTGTGGTCTCACTTAGGCTCTATACATCTGCAGAAGGACCTCTTTGCTCCTATACTCAACTACTCTTGTTATAAATGCCAACATGCCATTCGCTTTCTTCACTGCCTGCTGTACCTGCATGCAACTGCATGGCACTGATGCGCTATAACGCTGAGAATGCTATTCTGCACTCTGTTCTCTGTCTATTGTACTTGAATTCAACTCAATTGTACCTATGTATGATCTTATTTGGTCCATTTGGAGAGTGTGCATAAGAAAGCTTTTCACTGTACCTCGGTTGAGTATAGGGGCAAAGAGGTCCTTCTGCAGTTGTTAAGAGCCCTAGTGAGACCACACCTGGAGTATTGTGTGCAGTTTTGCCCCCCTAATTTGAGGAAGGACATTCTTGCTATTGAGGGAGTGCAGCGTGGGTTTACAAGGTTAATTCCCGGGATGGCGGGACTGTCATATGCTGAGATAATGGAGCGGCTGGGCTTGTACACTCTGGAGTTTAGAAGGATGAGAGGGTATCTCATTGAAACATATAAGATTATTAAGTGTTTGGATACGCTGATTTAGATAATCAAAGAGTTGCTTTTTAAAATTATTTTACTGCCCTGCTCAGCGGGTCAGGCAGCATCTCTGGAGAAATGGAATAGGTGACGTTTCTTCATTCTGATGAGGGCCCCGACCAGAAACGTCACCCCGACTCTTTCTCTCCAGAGATGCTGCCTGTCCCGCTGAGTTACTCCAGTTTTTGTGCTTGTCTTAGGTTTAAACCAGCATCTGCAGTTCCTTCCTGCACATACCTTCGGGTTGCGCGCTAGCCGAGCGGAATATGAGGCGTGTTGCCCGTGTTTGTGTGAGGCCTCGCTCTTTCAATGGAGGAGGAAGAGGCAAAGGGCATTATAAGACAAGCCTCAGACCTTTTCTCAGAGAAACATCGAGAATAGGTGCAGGAGTAGGCCATTCAGCCCTTCTTCGAGCCAGCAGCGCCATTCAATATGATCATGGCTGATCATCCAGAATCAGTACCCTGTCCCTGCTTTCTCCCCACATCCCTTGATTCCGTTAGCCCCTAGAGCTAAATCGAACTCTCTCCTGAAAGCATCCGGTGAATTGGCCTCCACTGCCCTCTGTGGCAGAGAATGCCACGATTCTTAAGGGGTTGGACAGGCTAGATGCAGGAAGATTGTTCCCGATGTTGGGGAAGTCCAGGACAAGGGGTCACAGCTTAAGGATAGAGGGGAAATCCTTTAGGACCGAGATGAGAAAAACATTTTTCACACAGAGAGTGGTGAATCTCTGGAACTCTCTGCCACAGAAGGTAGTTGAGGCCACAGTTCATTGGCTATATTTAAGAGGGAGTTAGATGTGCCCCTTGTGGCTTAAGGGATCAGGGGGTATGGAGAGAAAGCAGGTACGGGATACTGAGTTGGATGATCAGCCATGATCATATTGAATGGCGGTGCAGGCTCGAAGGGCCGAATGGCCTACTCCTGCACCTATTTTCTACGTTTCTATGTTTCTATTCACAACTCATGTTTTTGATTATGTCACTGCCTTCCGACTGCGCTGCTGTGACATCTTTAATAATCGACTCAAGCATCTTCCCCACTGCCGATGTCGGGCTAACTGGTCTATAACTCCCTGTTTCCTCGCCCCCCCCCCCCTCCTTTCTTAAAAAGCGAGGTTACATGGGCTTGCTGACGGGTTCATGGAACGGCCAGGTGGCCTGGAGTTCCCCCCTTCGGTGTTCCAACGCCATTGACGTCACATCACTGGTCGCAGGGACTTTCCTGAGGCTGTGCCCACCAGGGTTAACCACCAGACAAATCCCGAGACACAGAGTGACCAATACATTTACTTCTCCCTGTGGAGTGAATTTTGGTTTAATTCTGCCGTTCAAGCAGCGAAGGTTAACAACTGGTCAAATAAACCCCAGAGTGTGTGCGTAACGGGCGTTAAAAGAACCGTAACATTTCAAATAAAAACTTCCTATCCGCTTACAGATGGCGATTCTAAATGGCAAACCCGTAGCCTGTCAAATGCTGCCAACTCCAACCAAACTCAAAACTACAAACCGAATAAAAGGACAAACATTTAGTAAGGAGATGGGGAGGAATTTCTTTAGTCAAATGGTGGTGAATCTGTTGAATTCATTGCCGCAGATGGCAGTGGAGGCCAGGTCTTTGGGTATTGGATATTTGTAAAGTTGGGATTGACAGATTCTTGGTTAGACAAGGGCCTGTCAAACGTAGGCTATTTGTTTAGGCGACTACAGGTGATTAGGCTGTCGCCACAGGGTGTGGCCTGTATGGTCGTGAGTCGCCTCCTCAGTCGCCCAAAGAGTTGTAGAGTTTTTCTGGTCGCCGCTGGATTTTCTACATGTTGAAAAATTTTCGGAGACAGTGGGTTTGGCGCCAATGAGCGTAGCTTGACTTCTCCTGACGTAGGTGCTGTCGTGATTGTCGCCAGGCTAACATAGGCTGTCGCCAGGTGGCGTAGGTTGTCGCCTGGTTAACGTAGGTTGTCGCTGGTGCTGACTTCGGTTTTTTTCGTTGTTAAAGTAACAATTTTATTGTCAAAGATGGCGTCCAGTCACCGTTTTTTCGGCGACCTGCTACGACTATGACAGTCGCCGGCAGTCGCCTAAAAATAGCCTAAGTGGGACAGGCCCATCAGGGTCTAAAGGTTCTGGGAAGAAGGCAGGACGATAGGGTCAAGAGGGAAAGATAGATCAGCCATGATTGAATGGCGGTGTCCTTGAGACTCTTGAAAGGCGCCCATAAATAAAATTTATTATTATTATTATAGTACACTCGTTGAGCCAAATGGCCTAATTCTGCTCCAATCACTTATGACCTTATTATGAACGTGACTTTGTGGTTGGTTTTGTTTTCGCACGACGTTGTTTATTTTTAGATTTATTGAATTACTTATTGTATTAATTGGTGTCCACAGGGCATTGTGTTTACAGTCCTGTTGTGCTGCTGCCAGCAAGAATTTCATTGTTCCATTTCGGGACATGACAATAAAGCTCTCTAGACTAGCCCCAAAATGCCCCATCTACACTGGTCCCAATGGGGTGGCACGATGGCACAGTGGTAGAGTTGCTGCCTTACTGCGCTGGAGACCCGGGTTCAATCCCGATTACGGGTGCTGTCTGTACGGAGTTTGTACGTTCTCCCCGTGACCGCGTGGATTTTCTACGAGATCTTCGGTTTCCTCCCTCATTCCAAAAAGACGTTAGGGTTTGTAGGTTAATTGGCTTCGGTAAAAATTGTAAATTGTCCCTAGTGTGTGTAGCATAGTATTAGTGTGTGGGGATCGCTGGTCGGCGTAGATTCGGTGGGCCGAAGGGCCTGTTTACGCACTGTATCTCTAAACTAAACTAAACTAAACTAAGCTAATGCTAGTCCCAAAATGCCCCATCTATACTAGTCCTAAAATGCCCCATCTACACTCATCCCCAAATGCCCCATCTGTGCTAGTATTATATAAGGGCCCCTTTCACCCTGACTTTGCCCTTCCCTGGAGGAAGCCCCTGTCCGCCTGGTTAGGGGGATTGAAAGCTGCCGATATCACTCTGCAGACTCCAGCAGAGAGCTGTGCACTGCCAGGTGCTTCTGTGGACTGTGCGAAGAAACGAGATTGATCCCTGGGATGGCGGGACTGTCATGTGAGGAAAGATTGAAAAGACTAGGCTTGTATTCACTGGAGTTTAGAAGGATGAGAGGATGGTTCATATAGAAACATATAAAATTATAAAAGGACTGGACAAGCTAGATGCAGGAAAAATGTTCCCAATGTTGGGCGAGTCCAGAACCAGGGGCCACAGTCTTAGAATAAAGGGGAGGTCACTTAAGAATGAGGTGAGAAAAAACGTTTTCACCCAGAGAGTTGTGAATTTGTGGAATTCCCTGCTACAAAGGGCAGTGGAGGCCAATTCACTGGATGGATTTAAGAGACAGTTAGATAGAGCTCTAGGGGCTAGTGGAGTCAAGGGATATGGGGGGGAGGCAGGCACGGGTTATTGATTGGGGTCGATCAGCCATGATCACAATTAATGGCGGTGCTGGCTCGAAGGGCCGAATGGCCTCCTCCTGCACCTATTTTCTATGTTTCTAGGTTTCTATGTTTCTAAGAAGGGTCTTGACCCGGAACTTCGCCCATCCCTTCCCTCCAGAGATGCTGCCCTGAGTCTGGCCTGAGTTACTCCAGCTTTTTGTGCCTGTCTTTCGGGGCCTCCCTGGAGAGCCGTCCTTCCAGTAAGAGCTTTGTTGGGAAGCGAGAGGGCCTGGATAACCTCTGACACGGCCAGCACAAACACTGGCACTCCTCTGTGGAACACGGGGCCGGGACGCTGAATGGGAACTATTCTTGGGAGGGGAGGTTCCTCGTTCACTTCTGCTGGAGTCTGCTGCCCTGGAAACTGCTCCGTGTAACAAGAGCAAAGAGCCCATGCAGCACTGTGAGCTACTGAGATCGCACTCACAGCCCCCTCTATGCGAGCAGCTGCAAGATAAATAGCCACAACCTGCAAGAGAAACCACTCGCACCACACCCCCGCTTTGCACGGGCCTCAGGAAAATAGCGGCGGTGTGTTAAGGTCAATATTGGAAAGAGCCAGGACATTGTTTACAGTGCCTTGCTGCTTACGTCAGTCTTTGAATGCCCTTTCCATCCCCTCCTCCCCCCTCCCCCCTCCCCGCTCCTCCCTCCCCCCTCCCCGCTCCCCCCAACACTTCACTGGCCTTGGCAGTCGGCTTGACCCCAAGCTGTGCTCTGAACCTTTGTCCTCCCCTCCATCTCCCTCCCCTCCCCCCTCCATCTCCCTCCCCTCCCCCCTCCCATTTCCCTCCCCTCCGCCCCTCCCATCTCCCCCTCCTCACCCAACCCCACCTCTGCATCCTTCAACCCTGTTCTCTGGCTCGGTGGCACAGCGGGTAGAGCTGCTGCCTCACAGCGCCAGGGACCCGGGTTCGATCGAGACCGCGGCTGCTGTCTGCACAGAGTTTGTACGTTCTCCCCGTGACCTTAGTTTAGTTTAGTTTAGTTTAGTTTATAGATACACCCTGGTTCCCTCTCCAGGCCCTTTGGCGCCGACCAGCGATCCCCCCCCCCCCCCCCCGCACACACACTAACACTATCCCGCACACACACTAGGGACAATTTTACATTTATACCAAACCAATTAATCTACAAACCTGTACGTCTTTGGAGTGTGGGAGGAAACTGAAGAGAAAACCCACGCGGGTCACGGGGAGACTGTGCAAACTATGTACAGACAACACCTGAAGGCAGGATCGAACCTGGGTCTCTGTGGTTATAAGGCAGCAACTCTACCGCTGTTTTAGATGCTATCGTGCACCATGCTGCCTTGAAGGGCTGCCTCAGAAATTTAGTTTAGTTTAGTTTAGTTTAGTTTAGTTTAGTTTAGTTGAGTTTAGTTTAGTTTAGTTTAGTTTAGTTGAGTTTAGTTTAGTTGAGTTTAGTTTAGTTTAGTTCAGTTGAGTTGAGTTTAGTTTAGTTGAGTTTAGTTTAGTTTAGTTTAGTTGAGTTTAGTTTAGTTGAGTTTAGTTTAGTTTAGTTTAGTTGAGTTTAGTTTAGTTTAGTTGAGTTGAGTTTAGTTTAGTTTAGTTTAGTTTAGTTTAGTTTAGTTGAGTTTAGTTTAGTTTAGTTTAGTTGAGTTTAGTTTAGTTTAGTCGTAGAGCTGGCCGAGTTCGGAGCGGGTGGAGCGGTGGTGGCGCGCTGCTGCGACCCGACCCCCGGGGATTCAGAGGCTTACCGCAGGTCCGGTGGATAGTGACACCGGGAGCCCGCGGGTCCCTGCTGGGAGACCGCTTTTCGGGGCTTCCGCAACGGCGACTTCACCCGCCCGAGTCGCGGGGTCGAGGAGTGCCTGGAGCGGGGCCTTACATCACCGCCCGGCGCGGCTTCAACGGCTGCGGGACTTTGCTAGCGCCCGCCGGGGGCTCTAACAACAAGACCCGGAGCGTGGCCTTGCATCACCCGGCGCGGCGTTAATGGCCGCGGGACAATTGCCATCGCCCGCCGGGGGCTTTGACTCTGACATCGGGAGGGGAATGGGGAGTGCAGGGGAGAGATAATTTTTTTGCCTTCCATCACAGCGAGGAGGAGATGCGCTGTGATGGATGTCTGTGTAAATTGTGTTGTGTCTTGGGTCTGTTTTTCTTGTGTGTATGACTGCAGAAACAACATTTCATTTGAGCCTCTATGAGGTTCAAGTGACAAATAAATTGTATCGTGTATTGTGTATTGTGTTTAGTTTAGAGACACAGCATAGAAACAGGCCCTTCGTCACACCGGGTCCAAGTCGATCAACGATCACTGAGTTCACTAGTTCTCTCCAACACACACTGGGGACGATTTACAGAAGCCAATTAACCCACAAACCTGCACGTCTTCGGAGTGTGGCAGGAAACCGGAGCACCCGGAGAAAACCCACACAGGTCACGGGGAGAATGTAAAAACTCTGTACAGACAGCACCTGTAGTCAGGATCGAACCCGGGTCACTGGCGCTGTGAGGCAGCAACTCTACCGGTGCACCACCCTGCCACCATGGCGAGACACCCAAGAGTGTGGTATGTGGGCTCGTGTTATCGATCTATGTCTCATGGTTGCAGTGTGTATACAAGAACTATGATGTGTCCTGTGCACTCATAATCTAAACACAGACAAAATGCGGTTGTGTTCGGGATTTGCCACATGGACTGACACCTGATATTCCTTACATTATACTTCAATATTGACACAGCAGTAACGTTCAGGCTAGGGTCTGATGGCAGGTTCCGACTCTCATGCGCGCTCACAGAACTGGCACCACAGGAAAATCTCTCACTCCCCAAGTATGGCACGACGCTGGAATCTCCATATCCTGGTCAAAGAAATGATAGAAAGTTGCGGACGCAGCCCGGACCTTCACGAAAAACCAACCTAGAATACACTGACGAAGGGTCTCGACCAGAAACGTCACCCATACCTTCTCTCCAGAGATGCAGCCTGTCCCGCTGAGTTACTCCAGCATTTTGTGTCTACCTTTGGTTTAAACCAGCATCCGCAGTTCCTTCGTACGCAAACCAACCTCCCTTTCACTGACTCCATCTACACTTAGAAACGCAGACATAGAGACATAGAAAATAGGTGCAGGAATAGGCCATTCGGCCCTTTGAGCCAGCACCACCAGTGAGGCCTAGCGCAAATTGGAGGAGCTGCAACTCATATTTCGCTTGGGTAGTTTACACCCCAGCGGTATGAACATTGACTTCTCCAATTTGAGGTAGTCCTTGCTTTCTCCCTCCCTCCCCTCCCCTTCCCAGCTCTCCCACGAGCCTACTGTCTCCGCCTCTTCCTTTGTTTTTCCCGCCCCCACCCCCCCCCCCCCCCACGACATCAGTCTGAAGAAGGGTCTCGACCCGAAACGTCGCCTATTCCTTCGCTCCACAGATGCTGCCTCACCCGCTGAGTTCCTCCAGCGTTTTTGTCTACCCACCATTCAATATGATCATGGCTGATCATCCAAAATCAATACCCCGTTCCTGCTTTCTCCCCATATCCCTTGATTCCGTTGGCCCTAAGAGCTATATCTAACTCTCTCTTGAATCAGGGGTCACAGTTTAAGAATAAGGAGTAAGCCATTTAGAACGGAGACGAGGGAACACTTTTTCTCACAGAGAGTTATGAGTGTGGAATTCTCTGCCTCAGGGGGCAGTGGAGGCAGGCTCTCTGGATGCTTTCAAGAGAGAGCTAGATAGAGCTCTTAAAGATAGCGGAGTCAGGGGATATGGGGAGAAGGCAGGAACGGGGTACTGATTGTGGATGATCAGCCATGATCACATTGAATGGCAGTGCTGGCTCGAAGGGCCGAATGGCCTACTCCTGCACCTATTGTCTATTGAATATATCCATGAAGATATCTTCCTCCTCTCAGTCCTAAATGGCCTACCCCTTATTTTTAACCCCTTCACGCTGCCTCGGCAAGACCTCCAGCATAATGAAGGGTGTCTCATCCCGCTCACTCCCTCTCTCCCCTCTCCCATCAGACAAAACGTGACAAAATCAGAAGTGTGAAAACGCACACCTCCAGATTCAGGGAGAGTTTCTTCCCAGGTACACAAAAATGCTGGAGAAACTCAGCGGGTGCAGCAGCATCTATGGAGCGAAGGAAATAGGCAACGTTTTGGCCCGAAACGTTGCCTATTTCCTTCGCTCCATAGATGCTGCTGCACCCGCTGAGTTTCTCCAGCATTTTTGTGTACCTTTGATTTTCCAGCATCTGCAGTTCCTTCTTAAAGAGTTTCTTCCCAGCTGTTATCAGGCAACTGGCCTGTTCTATCAACAACTAGAGAGCGGTCCTGACCTCCCATCTACCTCGTTGACGATCCTCAGACTTTACTGGACTTTACCTTGCACTAAACGTTATTCCCTTTGTCCTGTAACTGTACGCTGAGATGCCCGTAGTCAGGATCAAACCGGGGTCTCTGCAATTGCAAGGCAGAACTCCACTGCTGCGCCACCGTGCTGCTCACACCTGTGTGTCTGTACACGTGGACGGCTCGATTGTAATCATGTGTTGTCCTTCCGCTGGCTGGTTAGCACGCTACTGCAGCTTTTCACTGTACCTCGGTACACGTGACAATAAACAAAACTAAACTAAAGTCATTAAACATCTTGGTTGCAACACATTTAATTACCAAAGAAAGATTCAGGGACAGTTTCATCCCAGCTGTTATCAGGCACCTGAATCATCCCATCTCAACTAGGGAGCAGGGGCCACAGTTTAAGAATAAGGGGTAAGGCATTTAGAACGGAGACGAGGAAACACTTTTTCATGCAGAGAGTTGTGAGTCTGTGGAATTCTCTGCCTCAGAGGGCGGCGGAGGTTGGTTCTCTGGATACTTTCAAGAGAGAGCTAGGTTGGGCTCTTAAAGATAGCAGAGTCAGGGGATATGGGGAGAAGGCAGGAACGGGGTACTGATTGGGGATGATCAGCCATGATCACATTGAATGGCGGTGCTGGCTCGAAGGGCCAAATGGCCTACTCCTGCACCTATTGTCTATTGTCTGCTATCTATCGCATTGGTGACCCTCGGACTATCCTTGATCAGACTTTGCTGGCTTTAACTTGCACTAAACCTCATTCCCTTATCATGTATCTGCACACTGTAAATGGCTACATTGTAATCATGCATTGTCTTTCTGCTGACCGGATGGCATGCAACAAAAGCTTTTCACTGAAGAGGGGTCTCGAGCCGAAATGTCACCCATTCCTTCTCTCCAGAGATGCTGCCTGTCCCGCTGAGTTGCTCCAGCTTTTTGCATCTGCCTTTAGCTTTTCACTGTACCTCAGCACACAAGACAATAAACTAATCTGAGAATATACGATGCCTGGAAAGTAGACAGAAATGCTGGAGAAACTCGGCGGGTGAGGCAGCATCTATGGAGCAAAGGAAATAGGCAACGTTTCGGGCCAAAACCCTTCTTCAGGCTGATGTGAGGGTGGGGGGGGGGGGAAGAAGAAAGGAGGAGGTGGAGCCAGAGGGCTGAGGGAGAGCTGAGAAGGGGAGGAGATAGTAAGGACTACCTGAAATTAGAGAAGTCAATGTTCATACCGCTGGGGTATAAACTACCCAAGCGAAATATGAGGTGCTACTCCTCCAATTTGCGGTGGGACTCACTCTGGACATGGAGGAGGCCCAGGACAGAAAGGTCGGATTCGGAATGGGAGGGGGAGTTGAAGTGCTGAGCCACCGGGAGATCAGGTTGGTTATCGAATCCCGCTTGGAGTGCATATTGTCGTTGTGTCCTTGGGCAAGACACTTCACCCACCTTTGCCTGTGTGTGAATGTGTGTGAATGTGTGTGAGTGATTGGTTGTGGTCGGAGGGGCCGTAGGCGCAGATTGGCAGCCATGCTTCCGTCAGTCTGCCCCAGGGCAGCTGTGGCTACAGAAGTAGCTTACCACCACCGAGTGTGACTGAGGAGTGAATTAATAATGCAATGTAAAGCGCCTTGAGTATTAGAAAGGCGCTATATAAATCCCATCCATTATTATTATTATTATTGCGAACCGAGCGGAGGTGTTGGGCGAAGCGATCGCCAAGCCTACGCTTGGTCTCACCGATGTAGAGCAGCTGACACCGAGAGCAGCGGATGCAATAGATGAGGTTGGAAGAGGTGCAGGTGAACCTCTGCCGCACCTGGAAGGACTGCTTGGGTCCTTGAATGGAGTCGAGGGGGGAGATAAAGCGACAAGTGTAGCAGCATCTGCAGTTCCTTCTTAAACAGATGCCTGGAAAGTGTTGGCAAGCGTGAAATCTAAACATTTGTGGATGTATAAATCAAACAAAATCTCCTCCAAATGACTGTCATCCACTGATGATGATATTTATATTTTTGATGGAACCTCTGGAAGCTGTAAAAATGGTGATCCCTTTAACAAAAACTGGTAAAGTGCACAAACCTTCTCTCCACACGAGAATCTCTATAGCAACAGAAATTGAATATTGTTAAAAACTTAATTTAACGTGAGTGTATTCATAGCAAGTCAAAACTTGGAATAAATTGAGTGCGCCCCTTCCAATTCTTCAGACGTTGTTACAATATCATGAGAGTGATGACACTTTAAATGTACATTCTTAACACTTGAGGACCTCTTGAGATCACAGCAGATGCAAGGCTTCCTGGTATTTACTTTATAAAACAAGCTTGTACCAACTCCATTTGACCCTGGTGAGGAAAAATGAAAATAATCCTGGATAATTTGAAGAGGGAAATACAAATAGAGATGTCAACATCACGGGGATTTTCTGAAGAAGGGGCCCGACCCGAAACATCACCTGCCCATGTTCTCCACATATTTAGACCACTAGGGGGCGCCAGGCGATGGCAGCCCTGCCGGCAGTCTGTTCGTCTTTTCACTTTTTTTGTTGTTTTTTAGTTTGTTAAGAGTTTTGTTTTAATGTTCTTCGGTTTGTTTTATGTGGGGGGAGGGGATCGGGGGAAACTTTTTTCAGCTTCTTACCTTGCCGAAGATGTGATCAATTTTCGGATCCCATTCTCCGGGCTCTGCGGCATTCCATCGATTGGAGCTGGAGGCCTCCTCGGACTGTCGTGAGCCCCACCGCGGGGCACGGACTTAACATCGGAGCGGATCCCTTGCCTGGGATCGCTCCCACCACGACCACCGCGGAACCAACACCAAGAGCTCACAGTCTCGGGAGAGGCCGAGTCGGGAGCTCCAACGTCGCGGAAGGTTCGACCAGCCCCGACGCGAGGTTCGATCGCCCGGCGCGGGGAGCTGACCCCCCCCCGATGCGGGAGCTAGATCGCCTCGACACGGAGGGCCCAAACGCTGCCGGCTACGGGAGTCAAGATCGTCCCATCAACGGGGCTCGAGGCCCCCGACCGAGGAAGAACTAAGGGAAGGTCTTGAACTTTATTTCGCCTTCCATCACAGTGGGGAATGTGTAGGAGTCACTGTGGTGGATGTTCATGTTGAAATGTGTTTTTGAGTGATCTGTTACTTTTAATTGTATGACTGACCTGGCCAATGAAATTCCTCGTATGTTGCAAAACATACTTGGCGAATAAAGTGTGATTCTGATTCTGATTCTGAGATGCTCATTGCTGCCTGACTTATTGGGTTACTCCAGCATCAGTAGTTCCTTGTGTGGGAAGGAACTGCAGTTGGGTTTACTTGTTTTTTTTTTAGAGATACAGCACGGAAACTGGCCCTTCGGCCCACCGGGTCCGTGCCGACCAGCGATCCCCGCTCATTAACACCATCCTACACCCACTGTGGACAATTTTTTTTTTTAACGTTTATACCAAGCCAATTAACCTACAAACCTGTACGTCTTTGGAGTGTGGGAGGAAACCGAAGATCTCGGAGAAAACCCACGCGTGTCACGGGGAGAACGTGCAAACTCCGTACAGACAGCACCCGTCGTCGGGGTCGAACCTGGGTCTCCGGCGCTGCATTCGCTGTAAGGCAGCAACTCTACCGCTGCGCCACCGTGACACCGAAGCTCGGCAGAAAAAGCTGGAGTAACGCACTCAGTCAGGCAGCATCTCTGGAGAAAAGAAATAGGTGATGTTTCGGGTCAGGGTCCTTCTTATTCTACAGGCATTTTTTTTGAAGGTTTGTCCCCGAATTAGGCCACTCAGCCCATCAAGTCTATTCCACCATTCAATTATGGATGATCTATCTTTCCCATTCAACCCCATTCTCCTGCCTTCTCCCCATAACCCTTGACATCCTTACATAGAAACATAGAAAATAGGTGCAGGAGGAGGCCATTCGGCCCTTCGAGCCAGCACCGCCATTCATTCTGATCATGGCTGATCATCCCCTATCAATAACCCAAGCCCTCCTTCTCCCCATATCCCTTGACTCCACTAGCCCCTAGAGCTCTATCTAACTCAATCAAGAATCTGTAAATCTCCACTTTAAAAATACCCAATGACTTGGCCTCCACAGCCATCCGCGGTAATGAATCCCAAAGAATGACCAATGAAGCTCCTCCTCATCTCCTTTCTAAAGATGATTAAGAAAGAAATGCAGACGCTGGAAAAAATGTCCTTTCATTCTGATCTCTCATTAACTGGTCATTGACATTAATTATTCTCTCTTTCCATAGATGATGCTTGATAGACTGAGTCCTTCCAGTATTTCTATTTCCAATTGAAGGCAACATGTTAACAAGAGTCGTATTGTCATGGAATGGGACATCGCGGAAACAGGCCCTTCGACCCAACTTGCCTATGCTAACCAACATGCTCCGGTCCCACCTGCCGGCGTTTGGCCCATATCCCTCGCAACCTAATCTCATCCATGTACCTGTCCTAATGTCTCTTAAATGTCATGATAGTACCTGCTT
Organism: Amblyraja radiata; assembly: GCF_010909765.2. Lineage (NCBI taxonomy): Eukaryota > Metazoa > Chordata > Chondrichthyes > Rajiformes > Rajidae > Amblyraja > Amblyraja radiata. The sequence continues at coordinate 4,425,785 of NC_045969.1, forward strand.
CCAATACCTCCTCCAGCAACTCGTTCCATGCACCCACCAGCATTTGATTAAGAAAGCAACATAGGGCTCATATCTCAAAAGCCAAATTATCTACTTTTTACCCTGAGGTTAGCCCATTCTGTGTTAAATGTAAAATTTCTGAAGCCTCTCTCATCCATATGTATTGGTCATGCCCCAGCCTTAACAAGTTCTGGATAGAGGTCTCTCATACATTATCCCAGGTGTTAAACATCAAATTGGAACCAAAGCCTCTAATCGCTATTTTTGGGGTCACTGGTTTTATTTAGCGAATGCAAAGTCCTTTAGCCAAGCAGTTGCCTCTTGATCTGCTGTATGAAGGGTGACAAGTCCTCCTTTGAGTCTTTGTTGAGGGCATGCTTCAATGATGTGTTGCATTGTGAGGAGGTTAGATTAACTGCAGATAAACGGCGCACTCTTTTGCTTCTCTTCGGGCTCGGCGAACAATCCTGCTCAGGTGGACGGAACCTACCCCGCCCACTCATACTCAGTGGCTGACAGATATTATGTCCTGCCTAAAGCTCGAGAAAATCAGGTACTCACTTTAACATTCAAATGGAAGGTTTCAGAAATCGTGGGGACCTTTTGAAATGCATCCCAGACTTTATAAATGCTTGATCATTAAGCACAGTTTAACAGTTTAACAGTCTACCCATTCATTTATCGTGGATTATTGTTGTGACAGGCTGATATTTGCATGTGCTCACTCACAGTGACTGGGGAGGGATTATTTTTGGTATCTCATTTTTCTTTTATTGTTGATGTCTTGTTATATGTTAGCATAAGTTGTTTTTTATTTATTCTTTTCGTACACTCTGTCTGTAACAAATAGACAACTTTGCACTTTGTTATGTCCTGAAAACTAAATAAAAAAGATTTTGATTTAAAAGAAAGCTACCTCTCAGGTTCATGTTAAATTTCCCCCCCTTACCTTAAACCTATGTCCTCTGGTTCTCAATTCCCCAACTCAGAGTAAAAGACTCTAGTTCAGATAGGTCAGTCTGTCTCCAATGAGTGGGAGCATGCATTAGATGCACAGAATCTCTTGCCCAGAGTAGGGGAATCGAGGACCAGAGGACATAGAGTTCAAGGTGGAGAGGAAAAGATTTAATAGGAATCTGAGGGGTAACTTATTCTCAGAAAGGGTGGTGGGTGCATTGGAACAAGCTGCCAGAGGAGGTAGTTGAGGCAGGGACTGTCCCAATGTTTAACAAGTACATGGATAGGACAGGTACACAAAAATGCTGTAGAAACTCAGCAGGTGCAGCAGCATCTATGGAGCAAAGTAAATAGGCAACTTTTCGGCCCAAAACGTTGCCTATTTCCTTCGCTCCATAGATGCTGCTGCACCCGCTGCGTTTCTCCAGCATTTTTGTGTACCTTCGATTTTCCAGCATCTGCAGTTCCTTCTTAAACACATGGATAGGATGGGTTTAGAGGGATATGGACCAAGCGCAGGCAGGTGGGACTAGTGTAGCTGGGACATGTGGGCCGGTGTAGGCAAGTTGGGCCAAAGGGCATGTTTCCACACTGTATCACTCTATGACTATTCATAAGAACTGGTTCCATCTCTTGACCTCCCCTCTCATAAATCCATCTCATCGTCAAGTTTTTGGTTATCCAATGTCATTAAATAAGTCTAGCCACATTTACATTGAACTCCCGGGATGATTTACTCTGGTGAAGGAACCTTATAAAGCCATACTGTTGGGCTGGACTTGTTGACCACAAACCCGAGGTACCAAGTAATATTTGTTGACAGTTCTATCCATCGCAGTAGTCCGTAGGGAGTGTTTGAGTCTGACCTCAATTCAAGAGTGTCTGAGCCAAGTTCACATTGGAGCAAGTCCACTAACCTCACACAAAGCTTGAGAACTTAAAGGGGCGGTCACGGTGGCGCAGCGGTAGAGTTGCTGCCTTACAGCGAATGCAGCGCCGGAGACCTGGGTTCGATCCCGACTACGGGTGCTGTCTGTACGGAGTTTGCACCTTCTCCCCGTGACATGCGTGGGCTTGCTCCGAGATCTTCGGTTTCCTCCCACACTCCAAAGACTACAGGTTTGTAGGTTAATTGGTGTAAATGTAAAAAGGGTGTAGACCATTCGGCCCTTCGAGCCAGCACCGCCATTCAATGTGATCATGGCTGATCATCCCCAATCAGTACCCCGTTCCTGCCTTCTCCCCATATCCCCTGACTCTGCTATCTTTAAGAGCCCTATCTAGCTCTCTCTTGAAAGTATCCAGAGAACCGGCCTCCACCGCCCTCTGAGGCAGAGAATTCCACAGACTCACCACTCTCCGCGAGAAAAAGTGTTTCCCCATCTCCGTTCTAAATGGCTTACCCCTTATTCTTAAACTGTGGCCCCTGGTTCTGGACTCCCCCAACATCGGGAACATGTTTCCTGCCTCTAGCGTGTCCAAACCCTTCAATAAGAATCCTCTCATCCTTCTCTTGAAGTTCTCTTGAAGAAGGGACTTGACCCGAAACGTCACCCATTCCTTTTTCTCCAGAGCTGCTGCGTGACACCCCCTGAGTTACTCCAGCTTTTGTTTTTTTGTTTTTTTTTATTTTATTATTTTTATTAGAAGCCATTGCGCAAGAATAAAACATTTGGCTTATAAAATTATACAATCAGTTGTACAGCTTCAATTTTAACCTTTAACTTGAAATAAGGGGAAAGTAAAGAGAATAACAAGAAAGGAGACAACGTGAAACGCCATTACAGCGCATAGTAGCATTTGTAGAAAAACACAATGGTATTTTTTAAACAATAACAACAAAGAATTAAGTTGCTCCCCTGGGCTTAAATTAAATATTTGCAGTTCGTAAATCTTTACTGCAAATAAACCAGGTTTTGCCAACGGCTTATTATAAAATTTCTGAACGGTCTTTCCCTTCCCACCATCCTGCTGTAGCCAGGATGTGGTCTATAGGCATGTCCATTCTTTAGCCGTCGACATGGATGCTGCCCTGGTGGAATAAAATTTGTACATGTTAGTGTTTATCCCAGCAGTTTCTAGCACCTGCTTGAGCCATCTCGCAATGGTTTGGCTCGTACCCCACCATAAGGTTTTTGTGACTGACCCACAAGGCTTTTCATCTCCCTCGAATATTCTGGTTGTGTCTATGTAGGTTAGTAGGTGGGTCATGGCACATAACCGTGGTTCTGGTGGGTAAGCCACGACTGGATTAGGTGTTCCTGGTCTGCTCTGTTTGACCAGTCGCTGGATAACGACAGATCTGGTCTGGAGCTGTGATCATGTTGTCCAGTCGCAATAGGTGTAGTGACTGGACCCTCTGAGCGGATACAAGTGCCATCAACATGAGCGTCTTTAGTGTAGCTTGCTCAAGGCCGGGGGATCTGGCTGGTGGCCATTCCCTGAGATATGTCAGGACCACACTGATATCCCAAATATGGGTATACCTGGGCTTAGGGCTTGATATTGTAAATGCCCTTCATCAGTTTTACCACCAGTGGATGGGATCCCATCGCCTGTTGTCCAGGCGCTGGTTTGAGATAAGCAGAAAGAGCACTCTGCGCTGTGTTGATGGCACTGTAGCTGATCCCTACATCGTGGTGTAGATAGGCCAGGAACTCCAGTATGTTGGTGGCTGTAGCTGTTGCGTATGTTGTCCCTGTTTCCTGGCAGTACTTCTCCCTTTTTTGATGCTGGTTAAGTACTGCCTCTTGGTGGATGTTCGAAGGGATGCCGACATCGTGGTGATGGTTTGTTTGGACAATCCCAGTTCCAGGTAAGGTCTGTTCAAACTTGCAACCCAGGCGTTTAATTTTCTCATGGCATGGGTGTTTAGCTATTCTGGTAGGTAAGTAGCTGATAGCCAAATATGTCTTTCGACACACCATTGCCAAATCATGTTGACCAATTTGTCGCATGATAATGATTTTATGCCACCCATATGGTTAATATAAGCCATCACCGTAGTATTTATCAATTTGTAACCGAACATGCAAGTGCTGCATATTAGATACATATGCTTTTAAACCATAAAAGGCGCCCAACATCTCTAGATAGTTAATGCCCAGTGTAAGTAGTAATGATGACTCTAGGTTAGTCCATCTACCACTTGTGCTGGATATGGAGTTAGTCGCTCCCCAGCCTTGAGCACTGGCATCTGTTTGAATAACTAAAGTAGGGTTAGTGATAAAGATAGGGCTGAAACTATGCCAAACGTTTTCTGCCCACCACTGTAGCTCTGATATTGCTTCAGTGGGTAAGTTCATGACACGATCATAGTGACCTGTATGTCGTTTTATTGCCCGTACCTTTGCTCTCTGTAAATTTTTTGATAGTGCAAAGGTCCGAATTGTGTAGCCGGAAATGCTGCTACCATTTCCCCAATTACTCTTGCTACTTGTCGAATAGTTGGTCGCTCGTTGACCATTAATTTGTTGCATGATTGTGCTAATTCAACCATTTTTGCCTTTGGCAAGGTAACAGTCATATGGACTGAGTTAATTGTGAAGCCCAGGTAGTCCATGATAGTGGATGGCTTCAACTCAGATTTATCTGGATGTAGGACGAACCCCAGAGTTTCGAGGAGCTGTTTTGTAGCTGATACTGCTGCCACAGCCAATTCCATCGTTTTCCCTACTATCAGAATATCCTCCAGATATGCCATGACAATATGTTTTTGTTTTCTTAGTATTGCCATGGCTGGGTTCAATATTTTGGTGAATAATCTTGGGCTGAAGTTCGCCCATAGGGCAATGCTTTGTACGATCCAGATAAATTTTAGGTATCTGCGATGATCCTTGTATATGGGTACTAGATAGTAAGCATCTTTAAGATAAATGCTTGCCATGAAGTGTCCTTTGGAATTCAGTTGTTTGGCAGTAACATATGTCTCCATTTTGAAATGTATATACTTAACAAATTTGTTTAGTGATGTTAAGTCAATGATGATGCGACAGCCACCATCTTTTTTGGTTTTAGTGAATATATTCGATACAAATTCCAAAGGTTCATGTTTGGTCTTTTCAATGACCCCCTTTGTGATAAGTCTCACCAGTTCCGCTTGTTCCTCACGTTTCTCTTTGACGGAGGGAGAAATACCCTTTGGGGCCATTGTTGAACTGGCGGCGTTTTTTCTGACATGAATTGTATTTTATATCCTCTAATGCTGTTGAGTATATACTTGTCACTCGTGACCATACCTCATGCTTCTTTAAACAAGTGTAATCTCCCCCCTGTTAATAAAGCACCCTTATTCTCTATATGTTGGTAGGGACCAGACCCACCTACCTCCATGGTTATTGGCGATTCTGTTTCTTCATTTTCCTGAAGATTTTGTTCTGACATGCTGGCGATGTTGGGGGGAGGCGCATTTTCCAGAGGGTCCGCTGCGGGCCCTGATCTAAAAGATCTTTGGGGATAATGTGCGGACCCCAAGCGTTCACCAGTCCCATATTGCGGACGTCGACTGGTGGATGCCGTGGGGTGCTGCCGCTAGGGTATCGGAGGCCTTGGTTTGCTCGTCCCGGGGCCTGCCCTCATTAGGCCGAAGGTTTTTGATGCTTCCTGCATCTCCTTCAGTTTTTTATTGAAATCTTTCCCAAATAGCAGCGCGTCCGTCTCCGCAGCTGGGGCTTTACACAATCCAGCAAATTTGGGATTGAGGGCAGGTCTTATGTTTCCCTCCGGAGATTGTTGATCTCAAATTGTGTGGTACACATTAATGCCAGCACATCCTGCTGGCAGGTATCCATCTCCGTGGTCTCCACGGAACGAGCAAAGGCTGTGATGGCCGACGTCAGGAGCCTTAGGATCCACTGTAGCTTGAGTTCTTGGGTCCGGATGTGTGACCCACATGTAACCCACTTTGAGGGCCTCACCGTTTTCTGGTGCTGTGTTGTTTCAGCACCTCAGCGAGCACCTTTTCCAGTAATGGTTGATGCTGGCCGCCATTCTTGGTTCCAGCGGTGCTCCAGCCCGTGGGGTTGCTACAAGCGGTCCATCACACCCAACAGCTCTTCATGTTCCTGCACCCCTGGCATACTCCCGAATTCGTCCGCCTGCCCCTGTTCCAGACCAGCCCAGCCCTGGTCACCAATGCTAGCCTCCAGTAATGAGGGAGCAGAGGGCAGTGCATGAAACACTGTGGAGGGAGTGCCTGACCTCCCTCCGCGAGAGCGCTCTTTCTGCGCATCTCGCTGGAGCTGCTCCAATTGCTGTTGGATGCAGCTCAGGCGGCTGTCTCTCCTCCATTTAGGTGGAGACATGTCCCCGTCCGACGAATCGGACGCCACCGGCCGGATGCCTGTTCGGATGGCTAGACATCCAGCCCGCAGTTCAGGCACTAGCGGACTGGGCTCGGCGCGGTGATGGGGATAGCGGAGCGCCCGGTAATTGTTCCTACCGCCTTCTTCTGGAGCTTTTGTGCCTTGTAGTAGCGAGAGCGCCCCTCAAGCAGCGCGTCTCGCAGGCACCTGCTCCGTGAGCCGCTCCAGCGGCTCAAGCGGCTCTCTCTCCCCCCATGCGGGTGGAGAGACGTCCCGTCCGACATCGGGAACACCTGCCGGATGCCTCTCTAGTGGCTATGCATCCAGCCCGCTGCTCAGGTACTAGCGGGCTGGCCTCGGCACGGTGTCGGGGAATTACGGAACACCGGGTAACGCTCCTACCGCCTGTTGCTGCCCCCCTCCCCAACGGGAAAACGTTCCTCCTTGAACGGGGGACAGTTTTGTTCCAGAGCCTTTTTCTCTGCCTGTAAAAAACACAAGCAGAAAAAGGCTCACCTGTAAAAGAAACCCCGATCTCAGGGTACTCACCTGACGGTCCGGTTCATTCTGTAGCGGGAGAGCCTAACTCCCGTTGCAGGCCGCTGTTGCACTGCTGGCGTAATGCCGCGCCTGCGCACTGAGCGGGTTCTTCACGTAGTCACTCACGTGACTCCGAAGTAAAATTATACAATTAGTTGTACAGCTTCAATTTTAACCTTTTAACTTGAAAATAAGGGGAAAGTAAAGAGAAATAACAAGAAAGAGACATAGTGAAAGGTGACAAGATAGGACCCCTAGACTGCCAAAGTAGTGTGGCCAAAGATGGGATAAAGATGGATGAGAGGAGAAGGAACTGTGGAGGCCTCAATTGGCCCGACTATGGGTGAACTGGGGATGGGGACTGGACATTGTGCCTTCCCCCATAATGGTAACCATTGTGGGGGGATGTTTCTATGTTAAAGATCCTTATTGTTCCGTTTCCAAGATGGCTGCCGGAAGGGAGAGTGAACGCTGGCGTGATTAGCTGCCTCTGCTCTCTCTTTGAATTGTGTCTTTGAATTGTGTATTGTTGATGTCTTTACTATTTATTTTTTATTTTTTTGTCGTTATTTTTTTTTTGTTTTGTTTCATTCCGCTTACATGTTTTGTATTCTGTTTACTAAATTTTGTAAGGTGTCCTTGAGAGTCTTGAAAGGCGCCCATAAATAAAATTTATTGTTATTATTATTATAAGGAAAAAAAAAAAGAAAAAAGTGGGGATATACCTGCCGCTCGTGTCCAAACCCTTCAAAAAGCACTGAGCATAGCAAAGGACAGACTTCACCCACTCCACACACATCTCGATGTCCTGCCATCAGGCAAGAGATACAGTGGCATCAAAGCCCGGACGACCAGACTGCTAAATAGCTTCCTTCCACAGGCTGTGAGGCTGCTAAACAGTCACCTCCACCTGATTCTGCTGCTTTTGCACTGACACTTTAATAACTGGCACTGAGTAATAACTCTGGCACTGGCTCAGGCCACTTAAATCAGCTGCCCTGGACATTTTATGACTGTTTTTACTTGTGTTTTAATGTTGCTGTTTATACCTGCACTTTTTTTTTAAACTATTCGTACTGTTTTATCAGGAACTGGATTGCTTTTTAAAAATTTTTTTTATATTTTATTTTATTAGAAGTAAGTACAGTCATATGGCACCAAAGTGCCTAATATATATTTTCATAATACATTTTATGTACAACTTCTTTTTTTTTTTTGTTAATTGAAAAAAGATTAGAATAAGAAAAAGAAGTTAGATAGTAAAGGATAGAAAGATGTGAAATATATAGTGTGTGAAAAAAGAAAGCAAGTAAATGAAGAAAGTTGAGAGAGAAAATAGAGAAAATAAAATAAAATAAAAAAGAAAAGGAGACCATTATTTATAATCTTTTTTTTTTTTTTTTTTTTTAATTAATTTATTAGAAGTAGACATATTATAAAATGTAGTTACATATTATAGTAAAAAAATTTTTTTCATATACATCAGTCATACATTATTAAAATTTTCCATTATCAATTACTTCTGCTTCTAGTATTTTTATTTTTTATAGAAAGCGAGAAAAAGAGAGGGTAGAAAGTTACAAATAAAAAAGAAAGCAAAAAAAAAACAAAAAAAAACACAACAGAAAAACAAGGGAGGTGGAATGGGTTACCTGTAATACATCAATGGAGATAGGTTCGTAGGTTATAAAGTATAGCTTTTCATCTATTCCTGAAAATCCACATTTTAAGCGTTGGTATTGATATACCCTTCCAAAATTTAAGAATTAATTTTTTTGCTATTATTAAACCATAGTTAAGGAATAGATTTTGAGATGTGTTCAATTTATTCCCATCTTCCATTACGCCAAATATAATCATTTCAGTATTAGGTTCCATTCTTGTCTTGAACAATTTTGGATTGCTTTTTTTTAATCGTTTTTATTTTATGCGTGAAATGTTTAAGTTTTTATGTGCGATGCTCTGGTATTCCCTGGGAAACATCTTCTCATTTTGCATCTCTGTACAACTGTTGCTTTGCAAGATGGCAATAAAGGGTGATAATGATAATAATGATAATAAGATATCCTCTCATCCTTCTAAGTTGAAGTTCTCTAGAAGAAGGGACTTGACCCGAAACGTTACCCATTCCTTTTTCTCCAGAATTGCTGCCTGACCCGCTGAGTTACTCCAGCTTTTGGTGTCTATCTTGTGAGAAAAGACATTGGTTTTGCCAAAGACTTGACATGTGAACAGCAATATATGACTTCACTCCCATATGCCCATTACACATAATAGCTTCCCCTTATGTGTAGTAAAGCCTGACATTTATATCATCGGACCCACATTAAGAACTTGACTTGGTGGTTAACTGAAGGAACATTGTTGTGATCTGGGTGTTTTTACAAAACTCTAATCCCAATTCCCTGTTGAATTCATCTCAGTCTCAACATCAGTAAAACCGGGCCCATTTACAGTGGTTGGGTCATTATGGTTGCTGTATTATTTAGTATATCATCCCACTGGTTCTGGGCAACGTTCCTCCAGCTCCAATCCTCTTGGCCATTTGGCTCAAGTATTTGGCTGTGAAAATCCACAAGCGTATAAACAAACTGTGGCACGGTGGAGTTGCTGCCTTACAGTGCCAGGGACCCGGGTTCGATCCGGATCGCGGGCGCTGTCTGTACGGACGTTATATGCTCTCCCTTTGATCCTGCGGGTTTTCTCCAGGTACTCCGGTTTCCTCCCACTCCACAAAGCCTCCGAATTGCCTCCTCCTGCACCTATTTTCTATATTTCTATGGGTTATTGATTGGGGACGATCAGCCATGATCACAATGAATGGTGGGCATTCGGTTCAAAGGGCCGAATGGCCTCCTGCTGCACCTATTTTCTATGTTTCTATGGGTTATTGATTGGGGACGATCACGCATAATCACAATGAATGGTGGGCATTCGGCTCAAAGGGCCGAATGGCCTCCTGCTGCACCTATTTTCTATGTTTCTATGCTTCTAAAGGCGTGCAGGTTTGTAGGATAATCTGTACATAGTTAATGGTCTATAGTGTGTAGAATAGGGCTAGTGTGCGGGGCGATCGCCAGTCGGCACGGACTCGATGGGCTGTAGCTCCTGTTTCCATGATGTACCTCCAAAGTAAAACCTGAACTGCTGGTGGAACTCAGCGGGTCGGGCAGTATCTGAGGAAGGAAATGGGCTGGGGTTTGGGTTGGGGTCCTTCTTCAGACTGATGTAGTGAAGGGGAGACAGCTTATTGTTTCATTTAGTTTAGAGATACAGCGTGGAAACAGGCCCTTCGGCCCACCGGGCCCGCGCCAACCAGCGATCCCCGCACATTAACACTATCCTACACAGACAAGGGACAATTTACATTTACCAAGCCAATTAGCCTACATACCTGCACGTCTTTGGAGTGCGGGAGGAAACCAAAGTCCCGGGATGGTGGGACAGTCATATGCTGAGAGGATGGAGCGGCTGGACTTGTATACTCTGGGATTTAGAATGATGAGAGGGTATCTTATTGAAACGTATAAGATTAGTAAGGGTTTGGACACGCTAGAGGCAGGAAACATGTTCCCGATGTTGGGGGAGTCCAGAAACAGGAGGCACAGTTTCAGAATAAGGGGTGAGCCATTTAGAACGGAGATGAGGAAACACATTTTCACACAGAAGGTTGTGTTGTGAGTCTGTGGAATTCTCTGCCTCAGAGGGCGGTGGAGGCCGGTTCTCTGGATACTTTCAAGGGAGAGTTAGTTAGATAGGGCCCTTAAAAATAGCGGAGAAGGCAGGAACGGGGTACTGATTGGGGATGATCATCCATGATCACATTGAATGGCGGTGCAGGCTCGAAGGGCCGAATGGCCCACTCCTGCACCTATTGTCGATTATTTCGGAGAAAGGCCACGCTGGGAGAACGTACAAACTCCGTACAGACAAGCGCCCGTTGTCGGGATCGAACCCGGGTCTCTGGCGCTGTGAGGCTGCAACTCTACCGCTGCGCCACCGTGCCGCCCAAGATCGATAGAGATGAAGGGAGAGGTGGGCAAGGACTTATGTTAGGTGAATTTCTGAGGCAAGCAGCGTGCTGAGCTGATGAATCTGTGATCGAGGACACATGTTGGACAATTGTCTATGCATAAGCGAGTTATTTATAGTTCCAGAAACAACCAGCCGTTGCCAGCTCTGGAAAGGGGTGAATGATTAATTTATTTTCTTAAACTCCGACGTAGACTGAGCCGAAACATCTGGCTTGGGAAGCAAGCGCAAATGACGAATTGCACCACAGGGTGTTATAGAGGTTTGCTGGGTGGTGGGATTTTGGATCCCAGTCCATGCTCAGAGTGGGAATAACATGGAGAACTCCACGCAACTCGTCACTGCAAGAGTCAATAGACAATAGGTGCAGGAGTAGGCCCTTCGGCCCTTCGAGCCAGCACCGCCATTCAAAGTGATCATGGCCGATCATCCCCAATCAGTACCACGTTCCTGCCTTCTCCCCATATCCTCTGACTCCGCTATCGTTAAGAGATCTATCTAACTCTCTCTTGAAAGCCTCCAGAGAATTGGCCTCCACTCCCTCTGAGGCAGAGAATTCCACAGATGTACAACTCTCTGTACGAAAAAGTGTTTCCTCATCTCCGTTCTAAATGGCTTACCCCTAAATGGCTAACCCCTTAAGAATTAACTTGAACTTGTAACTTGAACTTGAACTTGAACTTAAATGGCTTACCCCTTATTCTTAAACTGTGGCCCCTGGTTCTGGACTCTCCCAACACCTGGAACATGTTTCCTGCCCTTAGCATGTCCAAACCCTTAATAATCTTATATGTTTCAATAAGAATCCCTCTCATCCTTCTAAACTCCAGAGTTGGGACCCTTTTTCGATCTCAAGGCCCGACCTGAAACACCCGTCCATGTAAAAAGAATCCATTCCTTTCACAGATGCTGCCTGACCTGTTGAGTTCCTCCAGCACTGTGTACAGACAGTTTTATGGATTTCTGAGCCGTAAGAAGATATATTCATTGAAATAGACACTCAGCGGGTCAGGCAGCATCTCTGGAGAAAAGGAATAGGTCTAGAAAGGGATTGCAGATGCTGGTTTAAGCAGAAGATAGGCACAAAAAGCTGGAGTAACTCAGCGGGACAGACATCATCTCTGGAGAGAAGGAATAGGCACTTTAGCTTTAAGTAGAGCAGACGCTCTTTAACATTAGGACTGAATAGTGAAAGGCTTGGATAGATTGTATGTGGAGAGGATGTTTCCACTAGTGGGAGAGTCTAGGACTAGAGGTCACAGCCTCAGAATTAAAGGACGGTTCTTTTAGGAAGGAGGTGAGGAGAAATGTATTTAGTCAGAGGGTGGTGAATCTGTGGAATTCCTTGGCACAGACGGCTGTGGAGGCCACAAGTCAGTGGATATTTTTAAGGCAGAGATAGATAGATTCTTGATTAGTATGAGTGTCAGGGGTTATGGGGGGAAGGCAGGAGAATGGGGTTAGGAGGGAGAGATAGATCAGTCATGATGGAATGGCGGAGTACAATTGATGGGCCGAATGGCCTAATTCTACCTCTCCTTATGACCTTATGACCTTACGACACCATCTGAAAGCCACTGAAGCCATCTCCTTGGAGACAGCCGGCTCCTGTGTAAGGCAGGCCACAGGAGGTGTCAGTTCCATCTCCACTACATGCGTCATTGAAACCTCCATTAGGTGTTGAGGTCAAATGTGCTTCAGAGTGCCCTGTTATCATGCAAATGGCTATATTTGTAACGCAAAGCGCGCAGCTGCGAGATGCCATTGACGTCAAGCCGGTACTATGCCTTCCCGCATTCTCTGGCGACCATCAATTCTGCGTTACAAATTAGATAACACAATGGGCTTGTTACCAATGCTTCCATGTTAATCCAGTGAAACAGTTTTACGCAGAGTTTTACGTGAATGTGGTCTCACAAACTGATGGCTCCTTCAATGCGGGCAGGGGCGAGAGTGCCCTTTGACCTCAAGGCCGCATTCCTCACTTCATGGTACAGAGAAGGTTCGCCAGACTGATTCCTGGGATGTCAGGACTCTCACATGAAGAAAGTCTGGATAGACTTGGCTTGTACCCGCTAGAATTTAGAAGATTGAGGGGGGATCTTATAGAAACTTACAAAATACTTAAGGGTACACAAAATTGCTGGGGAAACTCAGCGGGTGCAGCAGCATCTATGGAGCGAAGGAAATAGGCGACGTTTCGGGCCGAAACCCTTCTTCAGACTGATGGGGGGGGGGGGGGGGAAAGAAAGAAGGAAAAGGGGAGGAGGAGGAGGAGCCCGAGGGCGGGCGGATGGGAGGGTGGGAGGAGACAGCTAGAGGGTTCCTCCTCCTCCTCCCCATTTCCTTCTTTCTCCCCCCCCCCACCCTCCATCAGTCTGAAGAAGGGTTTTGGCCCGAAACGTCGCCTATTTCCTTCGCTCCATAGATGCTGCTGCACCCGCTGAGTTTCCCCAGCAATTTTGTGTACCTTCGATATTCCAGCATCTGCAGTCCCCTTTTGAACAAAATTCTTAAGGGGTTGGACAGGCTAGATGCAGGAAGATTGTTCCCGATGTTGGGGAAGTCCAGAACAAGGGGTCACAGTTTAAGGATAAGGGGGAAGTCTTTTAGGACCGAGAGGAGAAAAACATTTTTCACACAGAGAGTGGTGAATCTCTGGAATTCTCTGCCACAGAAGGTAGTTGAGGCCACAGTTCATTGGCTATATTTAAGAGGTAGTTAGATGTGGCCCTTGTGGCTAAAGGGATCAGGGGGTATGGAGAGAAGGCAGGTACAGGATACTGAGTTGGATGATCAGCCATGATCATATTGAATGGTGGTGCAGGCTCGCAGGCTACCTATTTTCTATGTTTCTATGTTTCTATGGAGATACAGCGTGGAAACAGACCCTTCGGCCCACCGAGACCGCACCAATCTGGATCAAACATTCGCACCACATCTACCCGACGCGCCGGGGACAATTGAAAGAGGCCGAATAACCTGCAAACCTGCGCGACTTCGGGAAGTGTGAGAAAACTACAATTTAGTTTGCAGCGTGGGAACAGGCCCTTCGGCCCATCAACCTTCCACCGACCAATGTTTAAGAAGGAACTGCAGATGCTGGAAAAAAAATCGAAGGTCGATAAAAATGCTGGAGAAACTCAACGGGTGAGGCAGCATCTACGGAGCGAAGGAATAGGTGACGTTTCGGGTCGAGACCCTTCTTCAGACTGCCGATCTCCCGCAGACCAATGATCACCTACCTGTACACTAGTTCTATCCTGACCATTTTTACAGAAGCCAATTAACCTAGAAAACCTCCACATCTTTGGAGTGTGGGAGGAAACCGGAGCAGCATGGGGAAAAAAACTCCTCCCTAGTAATTAAGAAGGAACTGCAGATGCTGGAAAATCGAAGGTACACAAAAATGCTGGAGAAACTCAGCGGGTGCAGCAGCATCTATGGAGCGAAGGAAATAGGCAACGTTTCGGGCTGAAACGTTGCCTATTTCCTTCGCTCCATAGATGCTGCTGCACCCGCTGAGTTTCTCCAGCATTTTTGTGCACCTTCATCCCTAGTAATGTGTGCTTGTAGGTGACTACTGAGGAGAATGAGGGATATGCCCTATTCTGCCCTGTTTAAGAAGGAACTGCGGATGCTGGAAAAATCAAAGGTTGATAAAAATGCTGGAGAAACTCAGCGGGTGAGGCAGCATCTATGGAGCGAAGGAATAGGTGACGTTTCGGGTCTTGGTTAGTCCTGGTCCCCAGAGTCAGCCTGAAGAAGGGTCCCGACCCGAATCGTCACCTATCCAAGTTCTCCAGAGATTCTACCTGACCCGCTGACTTCCTCCAGCACTTTATATTGCAAATAGATATTTCCCCCTTATTAATTACGCCGAATGTACATTTGCAAAGGCACAAATTTTATTGAATCTTTGTTTCAAACTTTTATTTAAATAACCATAAATGTCAACTTTTCCCAGAATAGAATAAGCAATTCTTTAGATTGTACGTCGGGATTGTCTGGTTGCGACCAATAAAAACTGAAAGAATGTTCCCAAACGCTTTCCTGGAAAACCTTCTCAGCTTTATTTAAAAATCGATCAAATAAATCAGTGTGTTGGCAATAACTTTCTGCAGATTGTTGAAAGATGCCGTGTGTCCTTGCGCAGAGCAGTCAGATGCGTGACCGTTGTTGGATGAGTTTTGTTTAGCGATACAGCGCCGAAACAGGCCCTTCGGCCCACCGTGCCCGCACCGACCAGCGATCACACTAACACTATCCCTACGCACACTAGGGACAATTTTACACCAGGCCAATTAACCTACGAACCTGTACGAGATTGGAGTGTGGGAGGAATCCGAAGATCTCGGAGAAAACCCACGGGGAGAAAGTACAAAACTCCGTACAGGCAGCACCCGTGGTCAGGGTCGAACCGCGGTCTCTGGCGCTGTAAGGCAGCAACTCTACCGCTGCGCCACCGTGCACCCCCCCCCCCTCCTTTGTTGGAAGTTAGAAGAATATAAATGTGTGAAGAAATTGGGCAATCAAAGGTGTTTGTGTTTAAAATAAAATAGTAAGATTAAACGAGAACTTACCAGTTTGAAGTTTGATCTGTATTTTATGAGGAGTTACGATGAGGGATTACGTGAAGAACCCGCTCAGCACGCACGCGCGGCATACTTCAAAGCAGCGGTGTGGAATCACAGATAGACACAGTTATTGAAGTAAACATAGTAAAGACAAGGAGACATCAGTTTATCAGTTTGACCCATATTATTGAGGGTGGGAGCGGAGGGCACGTAATCCCTCATCGTAACTCCTCATAAAATACAGATCAAACTTCAAACTGGTAAGTTCTCGTTTAATCTTACTATTTTACTTCGGAGTCACGTGAGTGACTACGTGAAGATTTCAAAGCTCTGTGATTTCAAACCATGTAACAGTTATTACTTCACTCACTGCCGAAGTCCTTGAGGGAGGAAGTGTGTTATCGTAATCAACCAATGAATCTGTTTGTAGAAAAACACAATGGTATTTTTTAACAATAACAACAAATAAGTTAAATTGCTCCCCTGGGCTTAAATTAAATATTTGCAGTCTGTAAAATCTTTTCTGCAAATAAAACAGGTTTTGCCAATGGTTTATTATAAAATTTCTGAACGGTCTTTCCCCCGACCATCCTGCTGTAGCCAGGATGTGGTCTATAGGCACGTCCATTGTTTTAGCCGTCGACGTGGATGCTGCCCTGGTGGAATGAGATTTGTACATGTTAGTGTTTATCCCAGCAGCTTTTAGCACCTGCTTGAGCCATCTAGCAATGGTTTGGCTCGTCACCCGACCATAAGGTTTTTTATGACTGACCCACAAGGCTTTTCATCTCCCTCGAATATTTTTGGTTGTGTCTATGTAGGATAGTAGGTGGGTCATGGCACATAACCGTGGTTCTGGCGGGTAAGCCCGGAATTCCACGACTGGATTAGATGTTCCTGGTCTGCTCTGTTTGATCAGTCCCTGGATAACGACAGAGATCTGGTCTGGAGCTGTGAGCATGCTGTCCAGTCACAATAGGTGTAGTGACTGGACCCTCTGTGCAGATACAAGTGCCATCAACATGAGTGTTTTGAGCATAGATTGTTCCAGGTTGAGGGATCTGGCTGGTGGCCATCCCCTGAGGTATGTCAGGACCACACTGACACCCCATGTATGGGTGTACCTTGGTCTAGGGGGTTAGAGTTGTAAATACCCTTCATTAGTTTGACCACCAGCAGGTGGGACCCCATGGCCTGTTGTCCTGGAGCTGGTTTTAAATAGACAGGCAGGGCACTTCTAGCTGTGTTGATGGCTCTGTAGCTGAGTCCTTCATCGTGGTGAAGGTTTGCCAGGAATTCCAGTACGTTGGTAACTGTAGCGGTTGAGTAGGTGGTCCCTGTATCCAAGCAGTACTTCTCCCATTTCTTGATGCTGGACAAGTGCTGTTTTTTAGTGGATGTTCGGAGGGATGCTGACATGGTGTCGATGGTTTGTTCTGATAATCCCAGTCCCAGAAGTGGTTTGTGCAGAATCTGCAACCCAGGAGTTTGATTTTTTCATGGCACGGGTGGCTTGTGCCCGACACTGGGTGTTAATAACTCTGGGTCACTGGGGAATACCATCGGAGTTTCAACAACCATGTCATGGAGTATTGGGAACCATGGCTGCGTAGGCCAGTCGGGTACTATCAAAATACCTGAAGCAGAGTCCATTTGTATTGTGCGTAGTCCCCAACTGATGAGGCAGAAGGGAGGAAATGCATAGAAGAAGAATTTCCCCAATCCAGCGCTGAACGCATCTACCGCTGCTGCCTCAGGGTCTGGTTCCCAAGCGACATACATAGGTACCTGGTGATTTAGCCTTGATGCAAATAAATCGATATCTGGCGCGCCATATTGCTTGATAACTTTTGCCAATTTTTGGGGGTTTAACATCCATTCGATGTTGTCATTAAATTTACGTGACCTGGTGTCTGCCACTGTATTTAGCTTACCTGGCAGGTAAGTTGCTGATAGCCAAATATGTCTTTCGCCACACCATTGCCAAATTGTGTTGACCAACTTGTCGCATGATACCGATTTTATGCCGCCCATATGGTTAATGTAGGCAACCACCGTAGTATTATCTATTTGTAACCGTACATGCAAGTGATGCATATTTGTGCATATGCTTTTAAACCATAAAAGTCACCCAGCATCTCTAGATAATTAATGCCCAGTGTAAGTGGTAACGATGACTCTGGGTTCGTCCATCTACTACTTGTGCTGGATATAGAGTTAGTTGCTCCCCAGCCTTGAGCACTGGCATCTGTTTGGATAACTAACATAGGGTTAGTGATGATAATAGGGCTGAAACTATGCCAAACGTTTTTTGCCCACCACTGTAGTTCTGATATTGCTTCAGTGGGTAACTTTATGACACGATCATAATGACCTGTATGTCGTTTTGGTGCCTGTACCTTTGCTCTTTGTAGGTTTTGACAGTGCAAAGGTCCGAATCATTAAATTGTTGCATGATTGTGCCAATTCAACTGTTTTGTCTCTTGGCAATGTTACAGTCACGTAGACTGAATTAATTGTGAAGCCCAAGTAGTTCATGATTGTGGATGGCTTCAACTTAGATTTATCTGAATGTAAGACAATCCCAGGGTTTCGAATAACTGTTTGGTAGCTGATACAGCTAACATAGTCAATTCCATGGTATTGCCTATTATTTAAGATATCATCAAGATATGCCATGACAATATGTTTTTGTCTTCTGAATATTGTCAGAGCTGGTTTTAGTATCTTGGTGAATAATCTTGGGCTGATGTGAACACATTGGGTAACGCTTTAAACTGCCATAGCTGCCCCATCCAGATAAATTTCAGGTATCTGCGATGATCCTTGTGAATGGTACTAAATAGTAAACATCTTTAAGATCAATGCTTGCCATGAAGTATCCTTTGGAAATTAGTTGTTTGGCAGTAACAACCATTTCCATTTTGAAATGTATATACTTAACAAACATATTTAGTGAAGTTAAGTCAATGATGATGCGACATCCACCATCTTTTTTGGGTTTAGTGACGAATATTTGATACGAATTCCAAGGGTTCATGTTTTCCCATGATACCCTTTGTAATAAGTCTCACCAGTTCAGCTTGTCCCTGTCGTTTCTTTAACGGAGAGGGAAAATACCCTCTGGGGTGAATGGTGAACCGGTGGCAATTTTTCTAGTGTGAATTGTATTTTGTATCCACTAATTCCATTGAGTATATACTGATCACTCGTGATAGACTCCCGTGCTTCTTAAAACAGGTGTAATCTCCCCCCTGTTAGTATTAAGCCCCTATTTTCTATATGCTGGTAGGAACCAGACCCACCTACCTCCATGGTTATGGGTATTGTTCTGTTTCCTGCCGGTCCAACGAGTCTTGCACGTCGTCTGACGTGGCGGTGATGTTGGGGGGTGGCGCATTTTCCATGGGGTCCGCTCTGGGCCCTGGTCTAAAGAAGACTTCCGGGGATAGAATGCGGACCCCGAGCTTTACACCAGTCCCATATGGTAGACGTCGACTGATGGACGCGATGGGGTGCTGCTGCTTAGGAATTATTGTTTTTTAAAGCCTCTTCCATATCCTTCATATGCTTTGTGAGGTTTTTGCCAAAGAGCAGTGGGTCTGGCTCAGTGGCTGGGGTTTTGCACAACCCCGCAAATTTAGGATTTTATGGCAGGTTTTATGATTTGTTTACGAAGGTTGTGGTCATCTCCGTATTTGTCCACGGAACGAGCAGACGATGTGATGGCTGACGTCAGGAGCCTGAGGATCTGCTGCAGTTTTCTAAGGCCTTATTGACCACCTCTCCTGTAGGGGCCTGTTGGAGAGGTGGTTAATGCTGGCCGCTGGTTTGGCCTTTAACGGCCTCCTGCACGTGGGGTTGCCACGTAGCGGTCCACCACACCTAGCAGCTCTTCCTGTTCCTGCACCCCTTGCATACTCCCGAGACCTTCAGCTATCGTCCCCTCTTCTTGACCAGCCCAGTCCTGGTCACCAAAGCTACCCTCGGATAAGGAGGAAGCAATGGACAGTGCTCAAGGCACTGTGGAGGGAGTGCCTGAACTCCCCCTGCGAGAGCGCCCCTCACGAAGCGCGTCTCGCTGGAGCTCCTGCTCCAGGAGCCGCTCCATGCGGCTCAGGCGGCTGTCTCTCCCCCGGGCGGGTGGAGAGACGTCCCCGTCCGACAAGTCGGAAGCCACCGGCCGGACGTCTCTTCCATGGCTTTTACTTCCAGCCCGCTGCTCAGGCGCTAGCGGGCTGGGCTCGGCATGGTGTCGGGAAACAGCGGAGCGCTGGGTAAGCAGTCCTACCGCCTTGTTGCTGACCCCCCCAGATGGAACACTCCTCCGTGGAGTCGAGCGGGGGACAGGTTTGTCCAAGAGCCTTTCTTCTCTGCCTGACAGCAGAAGGCTCCCTGTGAAAGAAAACCCGACCTCAGAGCTTACCTGATGGTCCGTTCTTTCACCTGTAGCGGGAGCGCCTGACTCCGGATGCGCCGCTGTTGCACTGCTGAACGTAATGCCGCACATGCGTGCTGAGCGGGTTCTTCACGGAATCACTCACGTGACTCCGAAGTAAAATGAATATCTTGTTTGATCCCTGGGATGGCGGGACTGTCATTTGAGGAAAGATTGAAAAGACTGGGCTTGTATTCACTGGAGTTTAGAAGGATGAGGGGATATCTTATAGAAACATATAAAATTATAAAAGGACTGGACAAGCTAGATGCAGGAAAAATGTTCCCAATGTTGGGCGAGTCCGGAACCAGGGGCCACAGTCTTAGAATAAAGAGGAGGCCATTTAAGACTGAGGTGAGAAAAAACTTTTTCAGTGAGTTGTGAATTTGTGGAATTCCCTGCCACAGAGGGCAGTGGAGGCCAAATCACTGGATGGATTTAAGAGAGAGTTAGATAGAGCTCTAGGGGCTAGTGGAATCAAGGGATATGGGGAGAAGGCAGGCACGGCTTATTGATTGGGGCCGATCAGCCATGATCACAATGAATGGCGGTGCTGGCTCGAAGGGCCGAATGGCCTCCTCCTGCTCCTATTTTCAATGTTTCTATGTTTGTTGAGTAACAAGATGCTGATTGATTTTTTTTAATAGTCTTGTCCCCTCAAATGGTTTCAAAAATAAATTAAGGTGGGGTTGCTGCCTTACAGCGCCAGGAACCCGTCTTCGTAGTTGAGTTTGTACGTTCTCCCCGTGACCTGCATGGGTTTTTCTCCCACACTCCAAAGACGTACAGGATTGCAGGCTAATTGGCTTTGGTAAAGTTGTAAGTTGATCCTAGTGTGTGTAGGTTAGTGTCAGTGTGCGGGGTGATCGCTGTTCGGCACGAACTCGGTGGGCCGAAGGGCCTGTGTCTCTAAACTAAACCATAACTAAACAAAGGCAAATTCAGAATGAGTCCAGAACTGTTTTCAGCTTCGGCTTGGAGACTTTAGACGTTATACGTTAGAGATACAGCGTGGAAAACGCGCCCATCGGCCGGACGAGTCCACAACGACCAGCGATCACCCCGCACACAATCACTATCCTACACACACTAGGGACAATTTACAATTTTACCGAAGCCTATTAACCTGCAAACCTGTACGTCTGTGCAGTGTGGGAGGAAACCGGAGCACTCGGAGAAAACCCACGCGGTGACAGGGAGAAAGCGAATGGTATGTTAGCCTTCATAGCAAAAGGATTTGAGTATAGGGGCAGTGAGGTTCTACTGCAGTTGTACAGGGTCTTGGTGAGACCACACCTGGAGTATTGCGTACAGTTTTGGTCTCCTAATCTGAGGAAGGACATCCTTGCCATAGAGGGAGTACAGAGAAGGTTCACCAGACGGATTCCTGGGATGTCAGGACTTTCATATGAAGAAAGACTGGATAGACTCGGCTTGTACTCGCTAGAATTTAGAAGATTGAGGGGGGATCTTATAGAAACTCACAAAATTCTTAAGGGGTTGGACAGGCTAGATGCAGGAAGATTGTTCCCGATGTTGGGGAAGTCCAGAACAAGGGGTCACAGTTTAAGGTTAAAGTCCTTTAGGACCGAGATGAGAAAAATATTTTTTACACTTGCACTAATCCAACTTGCCAATAACTTTTCATGGCCCCTATTGACACTTCTGATTGCCTATTCTTTCCTGCATGCTTTATATTCCTCAAGGGCCCAGGCTGATTTAATCTTTCTAAATTTATATACGCTTTTGTTTTCTTTATGACCAGATTCAGACCCTCTCTGGTCATCCAAGGTTCCTTTACCTTGCGATACATGTCCCACCTAACTATTAATTCCCATTTTGCTGCACGCAGAAAATAATCCCCAAATCGAATGACATAAACAGTTCAATTATAGGTTAAAAGTCATGTTCATAAATTCTAGGAGCAGAATTAGGCCATTTGGCCCATCGAGTCTACTCCGCCATTCAGTCATGGCCGATCTATCTCTCCCTCCTTCTCCCCATAACCCCTGACAACCGTACTAATCAAGGCCCCTTCAATAGACAATAGACAATAGGTGCAGGAGTAGGCCATTCGGTCCTTCGAGCCAGCCCTTCGAACCATGGCTGATCATCCACAATCAGTACCCCATTCCTGCCATCTCCCCATATCCCTGACTCGAAGGGCTGAATGGCCTACTCCTGCACCTATTGTCTTTTGTCTATTGACTCCGCTATCTTTAAGAGCCCTATCTATCTCTCTCTTTAAAGTATCCGGTGAACCGGCCTCCATCACCCTCTGAGGCAGAGAATTCCACAGACTCACAACTCTGTGTGAAAAAGAGAAAATTCCTTCTCTCCAGAGATGCTGCCTGTCCCGTTGAGTTAGTTTTTTGAGTCTATCTTCGTGCTAATCAAGAATCTATCTATCTATCTCTGCCTTCAGCATATCCATTGACTTGGCCTCCACAGCCTTCTGTGGCAATGAATTCCTCAGATTCACCACCCTCTGACTATAGAAATTCCACCTCATCTCCTTCCCATAGGAATGTCCTTTAATTCTGAGGCTGTGACCTCTGGTCCTGGACTCTCCCACTAGTGGAAACATCCTCTCCACATTCACTCTATCCAGGCCTTTCACTATTTCAGAAAAATACTTATACTTATATTTCTTATCCATTTTTACCATGGGAACCATTCTGCATGGTCTCTGAAAGAGATTGTTAATTCATTATAGATTTGGACCGCATTTCTGTTCTGGTTCTTGGCCCACCAGGACTGATCTGCCAAACTTCCTTCACCTTACAGCCAGGAGATAAGGCTTCTATTCAGCTCATCGGCCTGGGATTTACTTCCTCCCCGGTCCTAGAAATGAAACGTCAGTGTTTAATTTGCTGAGACATTCAGTAACCCCATTCATTTCACTTCCACCTTTGCTAATTTATGAAGATCTTCCTCAAACGGTGACTAAAATGCTCCTGGAAATGTGTTGGAGGTTTGTCTGAATCGTATAGAATCTCAGAAAGTTTATTTTAGTTTAGTTTAGTTCAGAGATACAGCATTGAAACAGGCCCACCGAGTCTGCACCGACCAGCGATCCCCGCATATTAACACTACCCTATGCCCACTAGGGACAATTTTTACATTTACACCAAGCCAAATAACCTGCAAACCTGTACGTCTTTGGAGTGTGGGAGGAAACCGAAGTTCTCGGAGAAAGCCCACCCAGGTCACGGGGAGAACGTACAAACTCCGTACAGACAGCGCCCGTGGACGGGATCGAACCTGGGTCCCTGGCGCTGTAAGGCAGCAACTCTACCGCTGCGCCACCATGCCGACCTGAAGTGCCTTGGTGGAGAGAAGCCCATTCCATTTACATCCATTAAACAGCTGAATATCCCACAGGAGGTCGCTTCAGCCAATTTATTTTGCATCCAGATTTACAGAGAAATCAATTTCAACCTCAAAACACTTTAAAATT
The DNA here is from genome assembly GCF_010909765.2 of Amblyraja radiata. Classification (NCBI taxonomy): domain Eukaryota; kingdom Metazoa; phylum Chordata; class Chondrichthyes; order Rajiformes; family Rajidae; genus Amblyraja; species Amblyraja radiata. The sequence goes on from NC_045969.1 coordinate 4,449,092, forward strand.
TCCCTTTTATATTTCACTCATGTCAGCGTTTTTTGTTTCGATGATGTTCACAGGATGCCAGGTAGGAGTGCAGGTACATAATTCCTTGAAAGTGGCGTCACTGTTCAAGAGGGCTTTCGCCACGTAGGCTTTCATCAGTCAAGGCCATTGAGTATAGATTGACACAAAACGCTGGAGTAACTCAGCGGGTCAGGCAGCATCTCTGGAGAGAAGGAATAGGTGTAGGAACCTTCTTCAGACTGAGAGTCGGGGGGGGGGGGGGGGTAACTAGAGGCATGACAACGTTCAGAGCAAATCAGAGCCCGCACCGACGGCCTAGGAAAGGTGGAGCCCACAATGGTCCATTGTTGTCTGTGGAAGAGGTGACAACGAAGGGAATGAACAGTGGAACTAGCAGGCCGACTAGGGTGGGGGTAGGACGGAGAGAGAGAGAGAGAGAGAGAGAGAGAGAGAGAGAGAGAGAGAGAGAGAAGGGTTACTTGAAATTAGAGAAATTAATATTCATACTGCTGGGTTATAAGCTGACCAAGCGAAAGACTATAGGTGTTGGGATGTTATGGAGGAAGGGGCGTGGGTGGACCGACGTGAGGAGGAGGGGGGAGGGGGGGGGGGTAGAACAGGAACAAACGTGGACCTGGCGTGGGATACTTTGTAAGTTTGTCGCCGCCCTTTATGTAGTGACTATTCGCATACCTTGGGTTCGCAAGCAAAGAATTTCACTGTGACTTGCCACATGTGACAATAAAGCATTAATTCATTGTACAACTCATTAATGAGGCCACTTTCGGAGTGTTGGGTTCAGTTTTGGTCACCCAAAGGATGGTAGGAAGGAACTGCTGATGCTGGTTTACACCAAAGATAATAACACAAATAGCTGGAGTAACTCAGTGGGTCAGGCAGCATCTCTTGAGATAGGCACAAAAAGTTAGGGTAACTCAGAGGGGCTGGCAGCATTTCTGGAGAGAAGGAATGGGTGACGTTTCGGGTCGAGACCTTTCTCCAGTCTGAAGAAGGTTCATGCCTTCTATAATTCTGTTGTGCTGAAGCAAAGCAAGAATTTCATTGTCCTATCTGGGACAGATGACAATAAATTCTCTTTAATCTTGAATCTTGAACCCGAAACATCACCCATTCTTCCTGTCCAGAGATGCTGCCTGTCCCGTTGAGTTACTCCAGCTTTGTGTGTCTATCTGCGGTTTAAACCAGCATCTGCAGTTCTTTCTTACACAAGGTGGGCTCGCCCCGCCTTACCTCTCTGAGCTGCTCCACCTATATGCTCCTGCCCGGTGCCTCAGGTCAGCTGATCAGTTGCTCCTTGAGGTACCACGGTCTAAGCGGAAGCTCAGAGGGGATAGAGCCTTTTCTGTTGCTGCTCCGGCACTCTGGAACACCTTGCCGTTGCACATCAGACAGGCCCCCTCACTGTCCATCTTCAAATCCTCCCTAAAAACTCATTTTTATTCTCTGGCTTTCGACACTGGCTGAGACATTGCTCCTGTTCTTAGTGCTTTTAATGTCTTTTAATTTTTACTGTTTTTAGTCCTTCGTTTTACGGTTTTTAATGGTTTGTAATAACGTTTTGTCCATGAGTTCTCATGTACAGCACTTTGTGGCAACTGCGGTTGTTTAAAGCGCTTTATAAATAAAGTTTATTATTATTATTATTATTAAGCATCTGTGGAGAAAAGCAATAGGTGAAGTTTCAGGTCCAGACCTCATGATGTTTCTCAAGCCGAAGCATCACCTTTTCCCTTTCCTCCAGAGATGCTGCCTGACCCGTTGAGTTACTCCAGCATTTTATGACTAATCCTATATTATTCTCCAAATATTCTCTCCCCCCACTGGACTTTACCATTCTCCTTTCCACGAGGGGTCACCCACCAGGGCCAAATAACCTACCACCCCATGTGTGTGGATCCCGGAGCACCCGGAAGATGATTTGGAAGAGGGAATTAGGAGCAACACTAGCAAGTTTGCGGATGACACAAAGCTGGGTGGCAGTGTGAACTGTGATGAGGATGTTAGGTTGCAGGGTGACCTGGACAGGTTGAGTGAGTGGGCAGATGCGTGGCAGATGCAGTATAATATAGATACATGTGAGGTTATCCACTTTGGTGGCAAAAACAAGGGGGCAGATTATTATCTCAATGTGGTTAGGTAAGGGGGAGGTACAGCGAGACCTGGGTGTCCTTGTACTGAAAGTTGGCTTAAAGGTACAGCAGGCAGTGAAGAAAGCTAATAGTAAGATTAAACGAGAACTTACCAGTTTGAAGTTTGATCTGTATTTTATGAGGAGTTACGATGAGGGATTACGTGAAGAACCCGCTCAGTGCGCAGGCACGGCATACTTCCAAGCAGCGGTGTGGAATCACAGATAGACACAGTTATTTGAAGTAAACATAGTAAAGATAAGGAGACATCAATTTATTAGTTTGATCCATATAATGAGGGTGGGAGCGGAGGGCACGTAATCCCTCATCGTAACTCCTCATAAAATACAGATCAAACTTCAAACTGGTAAGTTCTCGTTTAATCTTACTATTTTACTTCGGAGTCACGTGAGTGACTACGTGAAGATTTCAAAGCTCTGTGATTTCAAACCGTGTAACAGTTTCATTTCACGCACTGCCGAAGTCCTTGAGGGAGGAAGTGTTATCGTAATCAACCAATGAGTCTATTTGTAGAAAAACACAATGGTATTTTTTTTTTAAACAATAACAACAAAGAATTAAGTTGCTCCCCTGGGCTTAAATTAAATATTTGCAGTTCGTAAATCTTTACTGCAAATAAACCAGGTTTTGCGAACGGCTTATTATAAAATTTCTGAACGGTCTTTTCCCTTCCCACCATCCTGCTGTAGCCAGGATGTGGTCTATAGGCATGTCCATTCTTTAGCCGTCGACATGGATGCTGTCCTGGTGGAATAAAATTTGTACATGTTAGTGTTTATCCCAGCAGTTTCTAGCACCTGCTTGAGCCATCTCGCAATGGTTTGGCTCGTCACCCGACCATAAGGTTTTTGTGACTGACCCACAAGGCTTTTCATCTCCCTCGTATATTTTGGTTGTGTCTATGTAGGATAGTAGGTGAGTCATGGCACATAACCGTGGTTCTGGTGGGTAAGCCACAACTGGATTAGGTGTTCCTGGTCTGCTCTGTTTGATCAGTCGCTGGATAACGACAGATCTGGTCTGGAGCTGTGATCATGTTGTCCAGTCGCAATAGGTGTAGTGACTGGACCCTCTGAGCGGATACAAGTGCCATCAACATGAGCGTCTTTAGTGTAGCTTGCTCGAGGCCGGGGGATCTAGCTGGTGGCCATTCCCTGAGATATGTCAGGACCACACTGATATCCCAAATATGGGTATACCTGGGCTTAGGGCTTGATATTGTAAATGCCCTTCATCAGTTTTACCACCAGTGGATGGGATCCTATCGCCTGTTGTCCTGGCGCTGGTTGTTGATGGCACTGTAGCTGATCCCTACATCGTGGTGTAGATAGGCCAGGAACTCCAGTATGTTGGTGGCTGTAGCTGTTGCGTATGTCGTCCCTGTTTCCTGGCAGTACTTCTCCCTTTTTTGATGCTGGTTAAGTACTGCCTCTGGTGGATGTTCGAAGGGATGCCGACATGGTGATGGTTTGTTTGGACAATCCCAGTTCCAGGTAAGGTCTGTTCAAACTTGCAACCCAGGCGTTTAATTTTCTCATGGCATGGGTGTTTAGCTTACCTGGTAGGTAAGTAGCTGATAGCCAAATATGTCTTTCGACACACCATTGCCAAATCATGTTGACCAATTTGTCGCATGACAATGATTTTATGCCACCCATATGGTTAATATAAGCCATCACCGTAGTATTTATCAATTTGTAACCGAACATGCAAGTGCTGCATATTAGATACATATGCTTTTAAACCATAAAAGGCGCCCAACATCTCTAGATAGTTAATGCCCAGTGTAAGTAGTAATGATGACTCTAGGTTAGTCCATCTACCACCTGTGCTGGATATGGAGTTAGTCGCTCCCCAGCCTTGAGCACTGGCATCTGTTTTAGTAACTAAAGTAGGGTTAGTGATAAAGATAGGGCTGAAACTATGCCAAACGTTTTCTGCCCACCACTGTAGCTCTGATATTGCTTCAGCGGGTAAGTTCATGACACGATCATAGTGACCTGTATGTCGTTTTATTGCCTGTACCTTTTTTTTTTGATAGTGCAAAGGTCCGAATTGTGTAGCCGGAAATGCTGCTACCATTTTCCCAATTACTCTTGCTACTTGTCGAATATCCTTTGGAATTCAGTTGTTTGGCAGTAACATATGTCTCCATTTTGAAATGTATATACTTAACAAATTTGTTTAGTGATGTTAAGTCAATGATGATGCGACAGCCACCATCTTTTTTGGTTTTAGTGAATATATTCGATACAAATTCCAAAGGTTCATGTTTGGTCTTTTCGATGACCCCCTTTGTGATAAGTCTCACCAGTTCAGCTTGTCCCTCGCGTTTCTCTTTGACGGAGGGAGAAATAGCCTTTGGGGCCATTGTTGAACTGGCGGCGTTTTTTCTGACATGAATTGCATTTTATGTCCACTATGCTTCAAACGGGTGCAATCTACCTCCTGTTAGTATTAAGCCTCCACCTCCCAAAAGGTGATAAGAACCAGACCCACCTACCTCCATGGTTACGGGTATTTCCTCTGATTCCCTTTGGTCGGACGAGGCTTGCGAGGTGTCAGATGTGGCGTGTTTGTTGGGGGTTGGCGCATTTTCCATGGGGTCCGCTCTGGGCCCTGGTCTAAAAAAGACTTACGGTGAAAGTAAGCGGACCCCGAGCTTTCACCAGTGTTGAATGGCGGATGTTTACTGGTGGATGCGGCGGGGTGCTGCCACTTGGTGGTGTGTGTTTTCAGTTTGCTCGTTTTATACCCTGCCTTCCCGAAGAGCAGCCTGTCTGGCTTATCGGCTGGTGTTTTATACAGCCCGGCAAATCGAGGACTGATGGCAGGTTTGATGATTTATTTCCGCAGATTATTAATTTCAACCTGCGTGTTACACAACAACGCGAGTGTATCCTGTTGACTGGTGGTCATCTCGGTGTTGTTTATAGAACGAGCAAACGAAGTGATGCTTGCTGTCAATAGTCGGAGTATCCGCTGCAGCTTTAGCTCGTGGTGCCGGATGGTTGCCCCAATGTGTCCCCAGATTTGGCTGTTCACCGCTGGTACTTTTTAGAGATTCACAGTTCTCCGGCGCCGTATAGGTATCTAAAGCTTCATTAATCACCTGCCCCTGCAGAGCTCTGTTGGAAAGGTGATTGATACTTGCCACTAGTTTGGCCTCTAGCGGTTCCCCTGCACGGGGTTTTGACACGTAGCGGCCCACTGCACCAAGCAGCTGTTCCTGCTCCTGCACCCCCTGCATACTCCCGAAATCTTCAGCCATAACCCCTTGTTCTGGACCAGCCCAGTCCTGGTCCCCAAAGCTATCCTCTGGAAAGGAGGATGCAATGGACAGTGCAGGAGGCACTGTAGAGGGAGTGCCTGACCTCCCTCTGCAAGAGCTCCCCTCCCGGGGTGCACCTTGCTGGAGCACCTGCTCCAAGAGCCGCTCCATGCGGCTCAGGCGGCTGTCCCTCCCCCTCCTGGGTGGAGAGACGTCCCCGTCCGACGAGTCGGATGCCACCGGCCGGTTGCTCTTCCGTTTGGCTTTGCCTCCTGCCCGCTGTTCAGACATTAGCGGAGCTGGACTCGGCTCGGTGTCGGGGATAGCGGAGCGCCCGGATAGCGCTCCTACCGCCTGTTGCTGCGCCCCCTTCTCCTCTTGCGGAGTTGGACGGGGGCAGATTTCTTCGAAAGTCTTGTTTTTTTTTCTTTTCGCGAGAGCGCTCTTTCTGCGCATCTCGCTGGAGCTGCTCCAATAGCTGTTGGATGCAGCTCAGGCGGCTGTCTCTCCTCCATTTTAGGTAGAGACATGTCCTCGTCCGACGAATCGGACGCCACCGGCCGGATGCCTGTTCGGATGGCTAGATATCCAGCCCGCAGTTCAGGCACTAGCGGGACTGGGCTCGGCGCGGTGATGGGGATAGCGGCGCGCCCGGTTCCCACCGCCTTCTTCTGGAGCTTTTGCCTTGTAGATGCGAGAGCGCCCCTCAAGCAGCGCGTCTCGCAGGCACCTGCTCCGTGAGCCGCTCCAGCGGCTCAGGCGGCTCTCTCTACCCCCGTGCGGGTGGAGAGACGTCCCGTCCCAATCGGGAACACCTGCCGGATGCCTCTCGAGTGGCTATGCGTCCAGCCCGCTGCTCAGGTACTAGCGGGCTGGCCTCGGCACGGTGTCGGGGAATTACGGAACACCGGGTAACGCTCCTACCGCCTGTTGCTGCCCCCCTCCCCAACGGGAAACCGTTCCTCCTTGAACGGGGGACAGTTTTGTTCCAGAGCCTTTTTCTCTCCCTGTAAAAAACACAAGCAGAAAAAAGGCTCACCTGTAAAAGAAAACCCGACCTCAGGGTACTCACCTGACGGTCCGGTTCATTCTGTAACGGGAGAGCCTAACTCCCGTTGCAGCCGCTGTTGCACTGCTGGCGTAATGCCGCGCCTGCGCACTGAGCGGGTTCTTCACGTAGTCACTCACGTGACTCCGAAGTAAAATTGAATGTTGGCCTTCATAACAAGAGAATTTCAGTATAGGTTCTTCTGCAGTTGTATAGGGCTCTGGTAAGACCACATCTGGAGTATTGTGTACAGTTTTGGTCTCCTAATTTGAGGAAGGACATCCTTGTGATTGAGGCAGTGCAGCGTAGGTCCACGAGATTGATCCCTGGGATGGCGGGACTGTCATATGAGGAAAGATTGAAAAGACTAGGCTTGTTTTCACTGGAGTTTAGAAGGATGAGGGGATATCTTATAGAAACATATAAAATTATAAAAGTTAGATGCAGGAAAAATGTTCCCAATGTTGTCCAGAACCAGAGGCCACGGTCTTAGAATAAAGGGGAGGCCATTTAAGACTGAGGTGAGAAAAAACTTTTTCACCCAGTGAAATTTGTGGAATTCCCTGCCACAGAGGGCAGTGGAGGCCAAATCACTGGATGGATTTAAGAGAGAGTTAGATAGAGCTCTAGGGGCTAATGGAGTCAAGGGATATGGGGAGAAGGCAGACACGGGTTATTGATTGGGGATGATCAGCCATGATCACAATGAATTACGGTGCTGGCTCGAAGGGCCGAATGGCCTCCTTCTGTGCCTATTTTCTATGTTTCTATGTTCTAAATCCACGCGGTCACGGCAAGAAGGAACGAAAGCAGAGAGCAGCGGATGTCGGGATTGAACCCGTGTCTTTGGAGCTGTTACCTGCTGAGAATGGGGCTGTGTGTGTGTGTGTGTACCTGAGCTGGCGTGTCGCGGGCTCTGCTTCCTCCAGCTGTGGAGGGGATTGGGGTCGGCAAAGTTGTTTTTAACACAGATTCGCTGCTGCGCTGCCTCAGTGCAGACAACCCCCTCCCCCCCCCCGCTTCACTCCAAAGCTATAAAACTTTCCAGAGAAACTTGACTCGTGCAAAAGTAAACAACCACCTGATTTTCTTCCAC